>NC_012873.2:38809898-39021296 GCF_000003195.3 Sorghum bicolor
CGCCAACGAGCTCTCTAAGTTGAAGAATCAACTAAAGGAGTTACTGGATAAAGGGTTCATCCGGCCAAGTTCGTCGGAATGGGGTTGTCTGGCGTTGTTTGTGAAAAAGAAGGATCAATCACTGCGCATGTGCGTGGACTATCGTCCACTCAATGCAGTGACAATCAAGAATAAGTATCCTTTGCCAAGGATTGATATCTTATTTGATCAGTTGTCCAAGGCAAAAGTGTTTTCCAAGATAGACTTGAGGTCTGGGTATCACCAAATCAAGATTCGTCCGCAGGATATCCCGAAGACTGCTTTTTCCACCAGATATGGGTTGTACGAGTATCTTGTCATGTCCTTTGGATTGACAAATGCTCCAGCATACTTCATGTATGTGATGAATTCGGTCTTTATGCCAGAGTTAGATAAGTTTGTTGTAGTGTTTATCGATGATATTCTGGTTTATTCAGAAAATGAGCAAGATCACGCCGAGCATCTGAGAATCATGCTAACACGACTACGAGAGCATCAGTTATATGCCAAGTTCAGCAAGTGTGAGTTCTGGTTGAAGAAAGTTCCTTTCCTAGGGCACATTCTGACTGAAGAAGGGATTGCTGTGGATCTGTCAAAAGTGCAGGAAGTCATGGACTGGAAGGCACCAACTTCTGTCTCGGAAGTTAGAAGTTTTCTTGGTTTGGCCGGGTATTATCGTCGTTTCATACCCGACTTCTCCAAGATTGCTAAGCTGATGACTAGTCTGCTACAAAAGGATCATAAGTTTGTCTGGACAGAAGGGTGTGAGCTAGCCTTCCGCACCTTGCGAAAGTTGCTGACCACCGCTCCCGTTCTGGCGCAACCCAATATCGAGAAGCCTTTTGATGTGTTTTGCGACGCGTCGAAAAGTGGCTTGGGGTGTGTGTTGATGCAAGATGGCAGAGTGATAGCTTATGCTTCACGATAGTTGAGAAAGCACGAAGTCAACTACCCAACTCATGACCTCGAGTTAGCAGCAGTAGTGCACGCTTTGAAGATCTGGAGGCATTATTTGCTGGGAAATAAGTGTCATATCTACACCGATCATAAAAGTCTGAAATACATTTTCACTTAGTCCGAGCTGAATATGAGGCAACGACGATGGTTAGAGTTGATCAAGGATTATGATCTGGAGGTTCACTATCATCCAGGCAAAGCTAATGTCGTAGCAGATGCATTGAGTTGCAAACCGCACTATCAAGTGATTCAACCATTGTTTGAAGATGGTTTCAATCTCATGCATCCTGAAGTCTTATGTCACATATAGCTCAGTTGTTCACTTGAGAGTCAAGTCATTGAAGGTCAGAAAATAGACAAGGGTATTTTCCACATCAAGGAGAAATTCAAAGATGACCCAAAAACTCAGTTTCGAGTTGATGAGAGAGGGGTATTGTGGTTTCAACACCGACTAGTAGTTCTGAAGAATCAAGACTTGAAGAATCGCATCATGGATGAAGCCCATCTCTCCAAGCTTTCTATTCATCCTGGCAGTAGTAAGATGTATCAAGACCTAAGACCTCACTTTTGGTGGACAAAAATGAAGAAAGAAATAGCCGTATATGTGGCCCGATGTGATACGTGTTGCACAGTCAAGGCTATACATATGAAACCTGAAGGTCTGTTACAACCATTGTCAGTTCCAGAGTGGAAATGGGAAGAGGTCAGCATGGACTTTATCACAGGATTACCAACAACGAGAAAGGGGAATGACTCAATTTGGGTGATCATAGATCGATTAACCAAGTCGGCTCATTTCATCCCTGTGAAAACTCGTTACCGACCTCCCGAGTATGCTGATATATATATAGCTGAGATCGTTAAACTGCACGGCATTCCCAAAACCATCATATCGGATAGAGGACCACAGTTCACTGCTCACTTTTGGGAGCGAATGCATAAGAGTTTGGGGACTAGTCTAATAAGAAGCACCACGTATCATCCCCAGACCTCAGGTCAAACTGAAAGGCTAAATCAAGTGTTAGAGGATATGCTAAGGGCCTGTGTACTATCGTCCAAGGGATCATGGGAGTCATGGTTACCTTTGGCTGAATTCTCATACAATAATAGCTATCAAGAGAGTATCAAAATGGCTCCGTTCGAAGCGTTGTATGGTCGCAGATGTAGAACTCCATTAAATTGGGTTGAACCTGGTGAAAGAAGAAGGTGCAAATCATACAACAGCATATGCGGGCAGCACAATCGCGACAAAAGAGTTATGCTGATAAGAGGAGAAGGCCACTTGAATTCAATATAGGTGACTATGTGTACCTCAAGGTTACACCAATGAAGAAAGTTCAACGTTTCCGAGTTCGAAGCAGGCTTGCACCCAGATATATGGGACCATATCAGATATTGGAGAGAAAGAGGCTAGTGGCCTACAAGATTCAGTTACCAGAAGAGTTGAGTTCGATCTTTCCAGTTTTCCATGTGTCCCAGTTACGGAAATGTTTGAAAGTACCTGAGCAAAGGATTGAACCTCGAGGGATCAAAATAAAAGCAGACTTAGAGTATTAAGAGCAGCCAGTAGGAATCACAGATACCAAGGAACGAGTAACCCAAAACCGAATTGTCAAAACATACAAGGTGGTGTGGAGTCATCATGACGATAGGGATGCCACCTGGGAAACCGAGGATTACCTAAAAACAGTTTATCCAAAATTTCATAAGAAATGGTTAGTAACCCAAATCTCGGGACGAGATTTCCCTAAGGGGGGAAGGGCTGTAACACCCTAGGTGTTAAGCATGCACTTAGTCTCATCAAAACATACATAAGCATTCTCATCAAGCATAGCATCACATGAGCATGTCATCCATTCAAAGTGTGATTTTATGTGCTTTATTTTATTGTGAATTAAATGTGTTAAAAATATTATTCTTGTTTCTAAAATTGTGAAATACTCAAATTAGGTTGAAATGAGTGTTATAATATTTAGGAGTAATTTTGTGATATTTTTTAGAGCCCTAGAATTTGAGAAATGGAATTTATACAAAAATCCCCAAAATAAATTTATTTGAAAACCTAGTACTAGTTTTAATTTGTAATTCAAATTCTATTTGGAATTTGGTCTTGCTTATTGAAACAAAGTTGTAGGGTTTTTGTTTTGGAACAACTTTGCTTTTGGGGGAAAAGGGTGAAAGTGATTTTTAAATAGTCCAAATGAATTTAGAAATAAATTAAGAAAAGAATTTCAAAAAAAAGGTACAGGCGCTGTTGGGCCAACCCCGCCTCCCTTTCGGCCCAGCCAGCAGCCCGGCCTGCCTCCCCGTCCCCTCTCTCTCCCGCGTGCGGCGCCCGCCTCGCCCCATCCAGCGACGGCCACGTGGCGGCCGTACGCCGACATTGGGCGCGCCGCGGCCGACCACCCCCTCCCCCTGGTCGGGACGCCGCCCCGCGCCCCAGACCACTCCCTCCATTCTGTCGCCCGCGCCTTCTCCCTCCTTCCTCCGTCTGCGCAGCAGTAGCAGTTCCGCCGCGCGCCATTGCCAGAGAAAGCCCCGCCGCTCGCCGCCGGCCGCACCAGAGCTCCAAACTCGACGCCAAGAACGCCAGCGCACTCGCCGTCGCCGCGGTAAGCCCCTACGTACGCTCTACCGAGGTGAGAAGCAGCCGTGCGCCGTGAATCGTTCGCCGGAGTTGCTCCGACCTCGCCGGAGAGCTCCGCCGCGACGGATCTTGCGATATCCTACCTCGTTTCGCTCGCTCTTTAGCGCATTAGGTCCGTAGCTCGATGGGGAAGCTCGGAGGAGCTTTGGCGCGCGCTCTACCGCACCGGAGCGGCCTGGCCACGGCGAGCAGCGCCGCCGTACCGCCATGCACGCTCGTCGGAGGTGTTCCGATCATCCTCCGGCCAATCCGAGGGTACCCCTGGGTGCGCCTCGCTGCGGGGAGCACGATGGTGCTCACCCCGTGGCCGGGGACCTCACCGCCGGCGAGATCCGCTCGTCGGAGGTGACCTCTCTCTCGGTCACACTGACCAGTGGGGTCAGAGGCCCACTGTCAGTCGCAGGGGGACCGAGTTGGGTGTAGATCTGGGTGTCTTTAGTGTTTTTGATCCCGATTTCGAATTGGTTTTCAGAAAATAATTTCCAGAAATTGATTTAAAGGTTATAAAATCCATATCTTGAGTTCTACAGCTCCAAATCTGGTGAAATAAATTTTGATGAGCTCTATAATTCCAGATCTATGGTTTGATATGGTTGCATGTCATGTTTGCACAACTTTTCTGTATAAATATACTTAATCCATGTTTTTGCTGAAGTTGGAAAATGCATAGTAATTGAAATATAACTCAGAAAAATGTGAAACTTGTTTTGCTGGCTTTGCATGGATGGTTAGTCACTGGGAAAATATTGCTACACATTATTTGCTGAATAAATGAATTTAGGGTGATTTAAATGCTTTCATGGCAGTGGTTTATGATTTTTAATAAATATTTGGATCATGCAATTAATCTGGAAATTTTTGTGGTTGTTTCTTATGATAATAAGTAAATTAGGAAAATATGAAATCTGTTGTTTGACACTTATACCACAGTAGAGTAATTGTACTTGCCCTTATTAATTAATCTTATGATTTTTGTCGCTCAAAATAAGTGTCCAAAAATTATGAAAAATTTATGGTGGACCTTGTGTTTGACTGGTAGTCTCCTGTGATTTTTGTGGAATTTATTGATAAACAGAAATGCATGCTAATTTTGATGGGCCTAGAAATGAATAAAGAAATTATGAATTATTGTATATGGTGTAAATAGAATAAAAGGGGTTTGGTGTATCTTTGAAGCATCTTGTGAGTTTGCTGGTGATACTTGAGGATAATTTGTAAAAAAAAGGAAATAGATGATTAGTGTGTTTACATGTTCTTGGATGATGTTGACTACCTTGTAAAGAGCATGACCAATTGAATCACCTATGCATCATGTCATGATCATTTGGTACCTTCTCGTACAAGCATCCACTCGGGCATCTCGCACTCCACTCAAGAGCACACATGCATCATACAGGCTCGCAGGAGAACGAGGTGGGACCCGAGGAGCAGGAGGAAGCGCAGGAGCAGGAACCTCTGGGAGTGTCAGAGCTCGGAGAGGAGCTGCAGGAGTGCTCGGATCATAAGCCGAGCACGTTCGAGAAAGGCAAGCCCCGAAGTATTCTAAGTCTCCCTATTCTCACTAACTTAAATAATATGTTATGCTTGTTCTACTATGTTGCATTTAAGTGATAGGAATTGCTTGATACCATTGATGCATATGCACTCCTTGATATCACCACTCGTTTCTCTACCTTGTCCTATGTAGATAGGCACGGAGTCTATGCTTAGCTTGCTTAGTCCGGTAGAAGTCGGGTGATTTCCTGTCACCTGCGAGATATAGGTGGATACCTGCTTGATTAAGCAGTGATTGCTTTGGGAAAGAATAACCAAGTGTGGAATGGAATTTGAGACCGGGCAGGGCCTTATGGTGGGTTGACTATAGTGCCCCTGCCTGTGTCGATTAAGGACCGATCGTTGACGGCCCTCTTGTCATGTTGAACGCCTGCCCCACACTTAGCTGGAAGGATAAGTCGTTCCGACCGCGAAGCCTGAACACTATCCGGGCCGGGAGTCGAGCCGCCATGCGCTGTATTGGTGATGGTTGAGGAGAACGACGAGGGCGCGGTGTGCAACCTTGGTATACCTTGGATACCTCGGTCGCCGGAACGGTCCTCGGGTACTGGCGGTGCCTACCGAACCCGCGATTTGGTCCTGGATAGTGTAACACGGTGATCTGTAGCTCACTTGATCAGTGAGTGTGGTTTGTGTAGGGAATACCTCGCCAGCTGGTTAGAAATCAATTCGAATCGCCATCGCTCCTGGACAGTGAGCACTTGACATGAGCCCTGTCCTCGTAGGAAGGACTATGGAACACTTGGTTTATATGATAAATAATTGCATGAATGCTATGATGAGGTACCATCATATTACTATACTTGCTTGTAATAGTGCAGGTGCAAACCTAGATAATACGTAATGATACTTTCAACTTGAGAAAATTAAAGAAGAAGGAATTTCCTTAGGATATGTTAATAGAATCGTGCTTTTATGCAAAAAGGTCGTCAGCTACCCCCCACTATATAGCTTTCATGATCCTTGAAGAGTCTTTATTTTAATTTATGACGGGTAAGTCTAGCTGAGTACATTCTCGTACTCAGGGTTCTACTCCCATGTTGTTTTGCAGATGGTCAAATGTACTATGGTTATTGCATCCTCTGCCTATACCCAGCTATGGGTGATGACTAGACCAAGGGCGATGGTCACTCCGTCTCTTCTTTTGCTTTTGTGGGAATGACCAAAACTATGGCACTGTATCAGACTAAATGTGTGTGTGTTATTTTCAACCATGAAGCTTCCGCTACTTGGGAACTTGGTTTATAATAACTTTAAGCACTCCGATGTTTCTCGATGAATGTTTTCGAACTGGATGTAACTGTGAATGGTGACCACTGAACTTATTACGATCTTGGTTGTATGTACGATATGTGGTTTGAAATCCTTCGAGATTTCATGGACTACCGGGATTATATGGGCTTAAGCTCGATGGTTTGACTATGCAAATGGTCGCTATTAGGCTTAATCTCTTATAATTTGGGCGGTTCTGTTACAAATAGTTACCAAGAGAGCATCAAGATGGCTCCATTTGAAGCCCTGTATGGTTGTAAATGTCGAACCCCGTTGAATTGGGTGGAATCCAGGTATTATGGCATCGATTTTGTGACCGAAGCGAAGCAACAAGTCCATACTGTCCAGCAACATCTGGAAGCTGCTCAAGCTCGTCAGAAAAGTTATGCTGATAAGAGAAGGAAGTCGATTGAGTTTGGAGTCGGTGACCATGTGTATATCAAGGTGTCACCGATGAAAGGTGTACAGAGGTTCGGAGTCAAGCGAAAGCTTGCACCTTGTTATGTGGGGCCTTATTAGATTCTCGAAAGAAAAGGGAACGTAGCATACAAAGTTCAACTACCAATTGAGCTTCGAGCTATTTTTCCTGTTTTTCACGTATCACAACTGAAGAAATGCCTTCGTGTTCCAGAAGAATGAGTGGAAGTTCGGGATATCAAGCTGAAGTGAAACCTGTAGCGGTTGTTGACCGCAAGGAACGGGTAACCCGCAATCATGTGGTTAAATTCTACAAGGTGTTGTGGAGTAACCACGGGGAGGAAGATGCAACTTGGGAAACGGAGGACTATTTAAAAGAAGTTTATAAAACTTTCTTCGAAAATCAGTAAGCTTCCAAATCTCGGGACAAGATTTTTGTAAGGGGGGAGGGCTGTAACACCCCAGTGTTATGGTTGCATCAATCACATGCATAACATGAGCATCATCATCTACTCAAGCATATCATGATCATCATCTATCTTGAGTCATGTCATTTTATGCAAAAATGTGATTTAACTTGCTTGAATATGCTTCCTATGCTTGTGTTTGTTTGTGCCATGCTCATGTGTGTGTGCTTTGCCTTAGTAAATAGTTTCTCTATGCTTAACTCAACCTTAGGAACAATGTTCATGTTGATCACTTGTCCAAATTAAGTGCTTAAGTCATACTTCCATGTATAGGCCCTAGAAATCTCTTTTGTTTGAGCTTTTAAAAAGTGTTTCTTAAAATGATTGCATGTCAACACTTTCTACAGCAAAGTTGTAGCAAATTTTATAAGGAACAAAAGTTGTTTTAGGGCCATCTCATGAAAAGGAACACATCATGTTCAAAAAGTGCTTGCAAGGCAGTTTTGGGTGCTGTTTTGGCACTTAGCCAAATTTGGCTAAGTCCACGCGCCAGCAGTTTGCTCGATTAATTTTGGGAGCCTCACATCTCTCAATCCAAGCCGATTTGGCTCTTGCTCCAGTTGACAATATTGTAGAACTCGGCTAGTACTCCAACTTTGTCAACTACACCATCTCCTAATTCGCTATGGTTTGGAAGATAATCACTGTCAAAGTGGCTCTGTCAGTCAGTCATCGTTTGGTCTGAATCGGAGCCGAGCTCGTCGACGTGTCCGACCGGCGACAGAACAACGGCGACATTTGGCGCCCGTACGTCGTCTCTGGCCCCACTCATCAGCTCTGTACGCTGCATGACCTCGACGGCGACACCCCGGGCGAAGTGGACGCGTCCATTTCCTTCCCCCTCTCGCTCTCTCGCCAGAAGCGCGGCCGCAGCGAGCTCACCGTCGCGAGCTCACTCCGGTGAGCTCAAAGGCGCTCCTCGCTGCGTTGCTGTCCACCAAAACTCGCCCACAGCTCCATCGTAAACCGCTCTCCATCCTCCAACCGCAAACTCGCCGTGAAACCCTCCGGTGAGCCGACATTTCCAACTTCCCCCAAATCGGGTCGCCGTGACCTTCTTCTCCGGCGAACTCAATGCTGAGCTCCTCGGAGCATCTCATCTCCTTTGGTTAGGTTCTAGAGGTAGCTTAGGACCTTAGCAAATGTTTGTGCCACTTGGTGGACGCTCTACCGCACTCACCGTCACCGGACACGACGTGCAGCGCCGTCGTGTTTCCGCCGGAGTTCGGCCCTCTCATGGCCAGCTCGTTCCACACCGTTTCAAGCCTACCCACCAACCTAGAAAGCTTCGCCGTAGTTCACTGGTGCTGTAGGAAACCCTAGGTCGCGCTCTACCGGCCTGAGAGCTCCGGCGTAATGCCGAGCACCTCCGCCGAGCCGCCATGATCGACGGCAAGCCCTTTCCGGTGGCTCCGCCATAGGAAAAAGGGGGTCAATCAGTTCGCGAGGGTCTGGGGATCGCGTTGGTGCCCTGGGTTTGGCCGGAGACCTCGCCGTCGCGGAGAAATCGCCGGTGAATGTCGTCTCGGTCATGAGGAAGACGAACCTGACATGTGGGACCCACTGTCAGTGACACGTCGTTTCCCTCCTTTTCTTTTATTCAAATCCAGATTTTTGGCATTCTTGCAAAAATCATATCTCTAGTTTCTGTGATCCAAAAATTGTGAAATAAATTTTGTGATGTTCCTTGATATGGCTAGTTTTTAATAAAAATATCAAATGTACCATGTTTTCTGGGAAAAATAATTGTTATGATTTAATTTTATTATTTATGTATAAATTCATATCTCTTGATTTACTGCTCCTTTTGCTATGAAATGTTTATGCTATGCTCTGAGTGGTATAAGAATGTTATGATAAATATTTCATGATTTTTGGAGTATTGTATCTGTGATATGTGATTTATGCTTGTGATATGGCTTGTTTTCTTAATTAAATCATAATAAATGTTTGGTGCTTATGCTGGTGCTCTACTCTGGTGTCAAACTTGTTTGTGGTAATAGTAACATGTAAATAATCTGAAATATGTTGTTTGACACTATCTAAGCCATGTTTCTTAATTTATGAAATAAGCACCTTGTCAAATGTTAAATGCTTATCTTGAATTTGGCATGTGCAACTGTTCTGAAAATTTTATGGTAATGTCAAGATGCTATGCTTGTGCTTGTGTAATTTTTGTAGATTTATGAAATAAGCACCTTGTCAAAATGCTTATCTTGTAAATGGAATTAATTTAATAAATGCCATGTTATTATATGTTTAGTGGTTAACATGTGATGTTCTGGTAATCTTAGGGTAATCTTGTGCTTGTAAGCCATTTGGTTGGCACTAAATATGTTTTGGCTATGTTATCAAACAATTAATTAAAGGGTTAAAAGCTGTTCTAGACAGCATGGGAGTAATCTAACCTTTGCTTGATGATAACTTGGTTTTCTGGAAGACTTGTCTAAATCAAAGTTATTGTAAACTTTATGAACTATTTGTGGTTTAAATTAGGGATCATTTGGTCCAATGGTCTAAAAGTTATGGCTCTTCCAAGTTAGGTTCCAGAAATTGGTGCTTTCTGTTTTTCTAGGACAAAATCTGGAATTTTATTTAATTGACTTGTTTAACTTATGAATCTTGCTATCAAGTTTAAATATGAAATATAGACAATTTCATAAGCTTTCCAGAATATCTTTATTTATGTTTGTTAGATCTATATAGCAATAGTTATGATCTGTTTACTGAGCTGTTCTGTTATGTGATGCTAGCTGTTTATAGTTGACTTGGTAAGTTTTGCTAAGCTAATTAGTCATCTTGTGTGAAATTGTTATGAAAGTTACTCCGTAAATGAGTGTCCAGTGAGTTCTAATTATGTTATCAAGCATTCATCCTCATCTAGGATGCACACATTCTTATTCATCGTGCATGCAATAGGTGCACCGGAAACGACCGCTTCGTTCGAGCTCAATCAAGCGAACCCCGAGGGCCAGGATATCAAACCGGAGGCGGAGGTCCAGCAAGCCGAACCGAGGAGCCCGAAGAGGAGGTCGAGTGCCCTAATCACAAGCCTGCCTCGTTCGTGAAAGGCAAGCCCCGGAGCATCTTAAGTCTCCCACTTTAATTTTGAAAGTTTACTTGAATATGTTATATCTATTGATGCATTACGTATAGGAGTTGTGATGAAACCCTTGCTGCGTTATCCTTATTCCTTGTCCAGATATCTTACCATTGCCTGGTCATAGAGTTAGGATCGAGTAGCAGCTTAGCTATGCTTAAATCGGTAGAAGTCGGGTGATATCCTGTCACCTACTCGAGATAGGGTTGTGTCGGATCACGATTGTCTATATGTGCTATCGTGGAAGGAACCTGATTAAAATGATTTAAGCCAGGCGGAGTTTTGCAAGGTTGTAGTAACTCCGTCTGTGGCAGCTAAGGACCGATCGTTGTACGTCCTCTTGTCTTGTTGAACGCATGCCTAACACTTAGTTGGCCGGATAACTCGTTCCGACCGCGAAGCCTAGTAATATGACTCAGGCTGGAAGACCGGTAAGTATGAAGTGTGCACTACCGGAGGAAGTGCGGTGTGCGGGGGACCATTGGCGTAAGACCAAAGGCAGGTGAGTTAAAAGTCCTGACCTCCCTGGCAGAGTGGTAGCCCTGGGAGTGCGGCGCTGATCGGAGCCGCGATTCCTGAGTCGTACCAAAGGTGACCCGCTGGCTCTCCGATGGGGGATGCTTGGGTGAGTGCTAGGAATAACCCTCCAGCTAGATAGGAATTGATTCGAATCGCCGTCTCTCTCGAATAGTGAGAACTTGACAGAGCTGCGGCAAACGTAGCATTCATTAAAGAACAATGGTTCGTAATAATGATGACAGCAGGGAAGAGCATATGATGAACTTGATATGGTTATTATTGTTTGTATTACTCAAAGTGAAGTGCTTTAGTAATGGTGATAATCAAGTGCTAGGCTAATCAAGATTAATATGATGCCTTTACAAATAGTATATTAATCATTTGAGCTTTTGGCAAATGTTGAGTCAAGCCAGCTACACTTTATCCTTAGCCTTGCATGATCCTTGGTGTCTTTTATGTTTTACTAGATGGGTAAGTCTAGCTGAGTACATTCTCGTACTCATGGTTTATTTCCACCTGTTGCAGATGATATCTTTTATGATGGCTTCTGCAAGACCTGTCTCCATCCCGCTGGGGATGAAGACTAAACCGTTGGGCACGGTTCTCTAACTACTTCGTACCTACTGCTTTTGATGGATGGCATGAGACTCTGGCAGAAACAAGAACTTGTGAACTAAAGTTTGGAATGTGTGTTGTAAACTATTTTGCTTCCGCTACTACAAACTTGTGTTGTAATAACTAAGTAACTCCGATGTGGTGCCGCTTCGACGGCGATGAATGACTATGTAACATTCGCTGTGTTATGTTGAACTATTACGATCTTGGTTTGTTGCAAGTTGGTTTGAAGTCCTTCGTGATTTCAGTTGACTACCGGGATTATATCGACTCAAGTTTGGAAACTTGATTGCTAATCGATCGTTTCTACACTTGAACTCTTATAATTTGGTCGGTTCTGTGACAGCTGGCATCAGAGCAACTTCAGCATTATAAATGCAGCATTTGTGTATTTAGAAACAAAAGAGTTTTTAAATAAAATTGTGAAAATCAATACTTAAGTTATGCCAGTGGTCGAATCCTCCTTGCCCATATAAGGACTTTAGGTGGCTAATTAAGTACTGACTTGGGGGGTTTTATTTATACATCTACAGCAGTACTCAGGTATGGATGTGTGATGACCACAGTATGCTACCCTGTGGTCTAATGGTAGAGGTAGCCTTCATATGTGAATTTGCCGCATATGTCGCTAGATTTAAATTATGCAACGTCGCACCTACGCCCTAGTAAGTGTGAGCTCTGAGAGCATGATCGTCCAAACGGTGTTCTAGGGGAGTGTTCGTGGTGGTGTTCTGGAGTGGTTACATGTCAAACCATGGAACCACGAAAGAAAATTAATTGGGGAGCATTTAATTTCCTGGGTAGCTGTGTTGTCATTGTTTGTGCATGTTGGGCATGTACAAGCAATGTGCACTTAGTTTACTGATTTCTTGAGTGATATGTTGGGAATTGTTGGGCTCCAATGAAGTTTTCTGCAGGTACTCTAACAGCGCACGTGTAAATCGCTAGTTATCGTATCGAGAGACGAATGTATGCCACCGTATATCCGTTAGAATATTAATTTCTAAGTTTGTGAGGACGTACGGTTCGCGCATGCATCATATCGCATTCATACATACATTCTGTCTACTCCTTCCCTTACTATATCCTTCCTTTTAAATTAAATAAATGTTGCTTAAATTAATCCTCTCCTACCCATGGTTATTCCTTTCCATAGATGGATGTGCTCGCTTCACCTCGCCCTAGTGACACCTTTTTGAGCGAGTTTGGCACTCCTACTTTGCTCTGGAGGGTGCTACAGTCTATGGGGTATACTGAGCCACCTCAGAACTCTTGGCGGGAGGTGGACATGACGGGAGGTTTGCAGTGGTTCGCTGTGCAGGGGGTTGTCCCACCACATGGGGGCAGGCCTGCATGGACGGGGTGGACCTGCAACTCAGATGGGCAGACGCCATGGGAAGCAGCTCAGGTTGCAGCCCATGCTATGCTGCTCAACATCTGTCAGAGGTTTGGCGATGAGCTGACAAGAGGGTCAGCGGCCTCCATTCCCCGTGCTGACCCAGTAGCAGCGGAGTGGAAGCAGGCTGATGGTTGTGCGTTGGTCCGAGGTCGAGGAGAGCGAGCTGAGAGTTCTAGTCTTGCTATGAGCGCTATGATGGCGGTGCTCAAGCTGTTCATTCAGCGAGAGAACACCTATGCCCAGGTGATGGTGGCTGTTCGCCAGGCTCAGGAGATGCAACAGAAGGCTAAAAAGCATGCTCGCAAGTTTCGCAAGCAAGCTAGACTCCTAGAGCAAGCTCAGAAGGACCGCAATGACTGGGAAGACATTGCGGAGTACCGTAGGTAGCAGTAGGTGAAGGCCATTAGAGAGAGAGATCACAAGCAGGATCACATGAGTCAGTTGGCTAGGTAGAGGGAGACAGTGCAGGAGCGCTTGGTGCAAATCACTCGTGAGAGGGATACTGCGCTCCGCGTGTCGGAGAACAGGCGCTAGGCTTGGGAGATGCACCGGATCCAGTCGCTTGAGCGGGAGAACTATCTGCAGGATCAGATTGAGGCTGGTCTTGTGGAGATTCACCGTCTCAACAACTTACTACACCCTATTACTCACCCTGCACCAGTGTACCCAGAGGTGGGACCTCAGGTGATCGTGGCCGATGATGATGGTATGGAGGTAGATGGACCAACCGCAGCTGCTCCACCTTTGCACGAGGACGTGGAGGACGAGGAGCTTGAGCCGGTTAGCGACGAGGATGGAGAGGCGATCTTCGACGCTGACTCGGACGATGAGCCTGGAGTGTAGTGGGTAGTCGATAGTTGTTATGTAAGGATCTTTTGTAGCATGGCTGTCGGCAGTGGTGCTTTTGTAATCATGATGTAATCCGGAACCTTGATCTTTGACTTATGGCCTGTACTGTGATGGTGTAATAACTTTATGGACCTAATGTTGTTTAACCTTATCGTGTTCGACCGGTTGTG
The DNA here is from genome assembly GCF_000003195.3 of Sorghum bicolor. NCBI lineage: Eukaryota > Viridiplantae > Streptophyta > Magnoliopsida > Poales > Poaceae > Sorghum > Sorghum bicolor. The sequence goes on from NC_012873.2 coordinate 38,823,883, forward strand.
ACAATGTTTTCTGTTGTTGTGCATATTGCGGATATCTATGTCATGTGTTGGATTGGTGATGTTGTTTTGTGGAATTGAATTATTGTGCCTTTTTCTGTAAAGTTATTCTCTCGAATACTTTTAGGCATGAATATAAGTTCTTCTACAGCAAATCTTATCATCATCAATGCTCACTGACTGTGCCTTTATAGATGTCTCGTGGCACTCGAGGTGCGGAACAGCGTGTGAATATGAACCCACCCCCTCCTCCTCCACCACCAAATCCAGCTGAGCTAATGCAAATGATGGTGGAAAATCAGAGGCTGCTCACTGAAACCATCAACCGGATGGCAAACCAGGGTGGTCGGAATGCACCGGATGGGCCAGCACCTAATCAATACAGTAGCTTCAAGAATTTCTTGGATACTAAGCCCCCATCTTTCAGAGAGGCTGAAGAACCCCTTCAAGCTGAGGAGTGGCTGAACATGGTGGATCAAAAGTTCCGCTTGATTCGGCTGACCGATGGTTTGAAGGCTGAGTATGCAACTCACCTACTGTAGGGTCCGACAGGCATATGGTGGAATTAGTATCGGGAGGCTCTTCCGTACAACACTGTGCTTGACTGAAATCTCTTCTGTGAAGCTTTCAAGGGGCATTTCATACCTCCTGATGTCATGGAGATGAAGCATACTGAGTTCATGCAGTTAACTTAGGGAAACAAAACTCTGAAGGAGTATTTGCTTGCTTTCAATCATCTATCTAGGTATGCTCTTGAGTTTGTGAGCACTGAGACAAAGAAGATTGCTAGCTTCAAGAGGGGTCTTGGCCCCAAGTTGCTAAAGACTATGGGCCGCACTAAGTGTGCAACTTTCAATAAGTTTGTCAGTGATGCTCTCACCCAAGAGAACTACAACAGTGTGTACACTGTGACCAAGACTCGCAAGAGGGCTTTTGAGGCCGGGGCAGGGGCATCTCAGTCCAAGGCTCTAGTGGCAGCTAGACCCCTGTATCGTGCTCCAACTCCTAACCAGCGATATCGCCCTCCAGCAAAGAAGAATTAGGCGAAGACGGGATTCCGCAAGGGTTTACTCTATTGCTCTTCCTAGGGGCAACACGGGTCCCAGCTATGCCAAGACTCCACCTGCCAACCGTCCGTGCTAGAACTGTAATCAGACAGGGCACTGGCAAAGCAACTGTCCTTACCCGCCAAAGAAGGGCAACCAAGGGAACGTCCGCCAGGGGCGTGTTCACTAGACAACTGTGGAAGCAATTCCTGCTGGTGAGGTAGTTACGGCTAGTAAGTTTCTGGTTAACCAATGTGATGCACTTGTGCTTTTTTATTCAGGAGCATCACATTCTTTTGTGAGTTCAGACTTTGTGTCTAAGCATAATCTCAAGGCAATTACACTTGATAAGGGCAGTTATTGCATTAGTTCTGCTAGAAATGATATTTCTACCAATCAAGTGGTTTTGGGGGCAACTCTGGAATTAGGAGACCGTCAGTTCCTTGCTGATCTGGTTGTTCTACCCGGTGTGGGTATAGATGTAATTTTGGGTATGAAATGGATGAGTGGCAACGGAGTTCTTATTGACAGCACCACTCATGTAGTGATGTTGAGAGACCCGAATACCAAAGAGGCGTTCTTAGTGCAACTTCCTCGAGATATTCATATCCGTAGCACGATGAATGCAATTACATCTAGGGTCATCGAGGATATTCCGGTTGTGTGTGAGTTCTCGTATGTATTCCCTGATGATTTGCCCGGGCTTCCTCCAGATCGGGATGTGGAGTTCAAAATTGAATTGCTTCCAAGTACTGCTCCTATCTCTAGAAGACCATATAGAATGCCACCAAATGAGCTAGCTAAGCTTAAGACCCAGCTGAATGAGTTGTTAAAGAAGGGCCTTATCTGTCCTAGTTCTTCTCCTTGGGGTTGTCCGACTATCTTTGTGACAAAGAAGGATCAGTCCTTGCGCATGTGTGTGGACTATCGTCCTCTGAATGTGGTGACCATCAAGAATAAATACCCTCTTCCTCACATTGATATCCTGTTTGACCAGTTGTCTAAAGCCAAGGTATTCTCCAAGATTGATTTGCAATCTGGGTACCATTAGATCAAGATCCGTCCTGAAGATGTACCTAAAACAGCTTTCTCGATGAGGTATGGGTTGTATGAGTATCTCGTCATGTCCTTCGGTCTTATGAATGCGCCTGCTTACTTCATGTATCTCATGAATTCGGTGTTCATGCCTGAATTGGACAAGTTTGTGGTGGTCTTCATTGATGATATCTTGATATATTCTCACAATGAAGAAGAGCACGCGGAGCATCTGCATGTGGTGTTGTCGCGTTTGCGTGAGCATCAACTTTACGCCAAGTTCGGCAAATGCGTGTTTTGGCTAAAGAAAGTACCTTTCTTGGGCCACGTCTTATCTGAAGAAGGCATATCGGTGGATCTGGCTAAGGTGCAAGAATTGCTGGATTGGAAAGTTCCAACTTCGGTGCACGAGGTTCAGAGTTTTCTAGGTCTGGCTTGGTATTATCGTCGATTCATTCCGAAATTCTCAAAAATATCCAAGCCTATGACTCGCCTACTTCAGAAATATGAGAAGTTTGTGTGGACACCTGAGCGTGAAGAAGCATTCCACAAGTTGAGGACATTGCTTACATCAGCTCCTGTCCTAGCTCAACCTGATATCGAGAAGCCCTTCGATGTCTTTTGTGACGCGTCGGGTATTGGTTTGGGCTGTGTGTTGATGTAGGAAGGTCGTGTTATCGCGTATGCCTCATGCCAACTTCGAAAGCATGAGGTCAATTACCCTACTCATGACTTAGAATTGGCTTCAGTTGTCCATGCTTTGAAAATCTAGAGGCACTATTTGCTAGGTAATCTGTGCAATATCTACACTGACCATAAGAGTCTCAAGTACATCTTCACTCAACCTGAATTGAACATGCGGCAGCGAAGGTGGCTTGAGTTGATTAAAGATTATAATCTTCAAGTGCACTACCATCCAGGCAAGGCAAACGTGGTTGCAGATGCCTTGAGTCGGAAAGCGCACTGTCATTCAGTTCTCATGGAAGATCCATGGTTGTCACATCTTATGCACCCACTTGTGCTCAACCAGATTTCTCTGGAGAGTTCTCTTCGCAATCAAGTCATCGAATTGCAGCAAACCGATGAGGAATCTACCATATAAAGAGGAAAATGAAAGAAGAAGAAACCAAGCATTTCCGGGTCGATGAGAATGGAATCCTATGGTTCAAGGATCGACTCGTAGTTTCAAAAGACCGTGAGCTATGAAACCAGATTTTATCTGAAGCTCATTCATCCAAGTTGTCTATCCGTCCTGGTAGTAGCAAGATGTATCGGGACCTAAAACCTCTGTTCTGGTGGACCAAGATGAAAAAGGAGATTGCAGCTTTTGTCGCTCGTTGTGATAACTGTTGTCGTGTGAAGGCCGTTCACATGAAAGCAGGCTTACTTCAACCCTTGTCCATTCCTGGTTGGAAATGGGAAGAAGTCAGCATGGATTTTATCTCTGGACTCCCAACTTTTGTTAAGGGTTACGACTCTATCTGGGTAATTGTAGACCGTTTGACCAAGGTTGCTCGTTTTATTCCAGTTCAAACTGACTATCATCCACATCAGTATGCAGAGTTGTACTTCAAGTACATTGTCCGTCAGTATGGTGTGCCTCAAACTATCATCTCAGATCATGGACCGCAGTTCACTGCCCGTTTTTGGGAGTGTCTTCATGAGCAAATTGGTACTCACTTGGTTCATAGTTTGACATATCATCCTCAAACGGCCGGCCAAACTGAACGTGTTAACCAAATCCTGGAAGACATGTTAAGGGCATGTGCTCTCTCTTGAAAGGGTTCTTGGGTAAAGTGGTTGCCATTAGCTAAGTTCTCTTATAACAATAGTTACCAAGAGAGCATCAAGATGGCTCCATTTGAAGCCCTGTATGGTCGTAAATGTCGAGCCCCGTTGAATTGGGTGGAATCCGGGGAACGAAGGTATTATGGCATCGATTTCGTGAACGAAGCGGAGCAGCAAGTCCGTACTATCCAGCAACATCTGGAAGCTGCTCAACCTCATCACAAAAGTTATGCTGATAAGAGAAGGAAGCCGATTGAGTTTGCAGTCGGTGACCATGTGTATATCAAGGTGTCACCGATGAAAGGCGTACAGAGGTTCGGAGTCAAGCGAACGCTTGCACCTCGTTATATGGGGCCTTATCGGATTCTTGAATGAAAAGGGAACGTAGCATACAAAGTTCAACTACCAATTGAGCTTCGAGCTATTTTTCCTATTTTTCACGTATCACAATTGAAGAAATGCCTTCGTGTTCCGGAAGAACTAGTGGAAGTTCGGGATATCAAGCTAAAGTCTGACTTGGTGTATGAAGAGAAACCTATAGCGGTTGTTGACCGCAAGGAACGGGTAACCCGCAATCGTGTGGTTAAATTCTACAAGGTGTTGTGGAGTAACCACGGGGAGGAAGATGCCACTTGGGAAACGGAGGACTACTTAAAAGAAGTTTATAAAACTTTCTTCCAAAATCAGTAAGCATCCAAATCTCGGGACGAGATTCTTGTAAGGGGGGAGGGCTGTAACACCCCAGTGTTATGGTTGCATCAACCACATACATAACATGAGCATCATCACCTACTCAAGCATATCATGATCATCATCTATCTTGGGTCATGTCATTTTATGCAAAAATGTGATTTAACTTGCTTGAATATGCTTCCTATGCTTGTCTTTGTTTGTGCCATGCTCATGTGTGTGTGCTTTGCCTTAGTAAATAGTTTCTCTATGCTTAACTCAACCTTAGGAATAATGTTCATGTTGATCACATCTCCAAAAAGTGCTTGCAAGGCAGTTTTGGGTGCTGTTTTGGCACTTAGCCAAATTTGGCTAAGTCCAGGCGCCAGCAGTTTGCTCGATCGATTTTGGGAGCCTCACATCTCTCAATCCAGGCCGATTTGGCTCTTCCTCCAGTTGACAATGTTGTAGAACTCGGCTAGTACTCTAACTTTGTCAACTACACCATATCCTAATTCGCTTTAGTTTGGAAGATAATCGCTGTCAAATTGGCTCTGTCAGTCAGTCATCGTTTGGTCTGAATCGAAGCCGAGCTCGTCGACGTGGCCGACCGGCGACAGAACAACGGCGACATTTGGCGCCCGTTCGTCGTCTCTATTCCCGCTCGTCAGCTCCGGATACCGCATGACCCCCACGGCGACACCCCGGGCGAAGTGGACGCGTCCATTTCCTCCCCCTCTCGCTCTCTCGCCAGAAGCGCGGCCGCAGCGAGCTCACCGTCGCGAGCTCACTCCGGCAAGCTCAAACGCGCTCCTCCCTGCGTTGCTGTCCCCCAAAACTCGCCCACAGCTCCACCGTGAACCGCTCTCCATCCTCCAACCGCAAACTCACCGTGAAACCCTCTGGTGAGCCGACATTTCCAACTTCCCCCAAATCAGGTCGCCGTGACCTTCTTCTTCGGCGAACTCAATGCTGAGCTCCTCGGAGCATCTCATCTCCTCTGGTTAGGTTCTAGAGGTAGCTTAGGACCTTAGTGAATGTTTGCGCCACTTGGTGGATGCTCTACCGCACTCACCGTCGCCGGACACGACGTGCAGTGCCGTCGTGTTTCCGCCAGAGTTCGGCCCTCTCGTGGCCAGCTCGTTCCACACCGTTTCAAGCCTAGCCACCTACCTAGAAAGCTTTGCCGTAGTTCACTGGTGCTGTAGGAAACCCTAGGTCACGCTCTACTGGCCTGAGAGCTCCGGCGTAACGCCGAGCACCTCCGCCGAGCCGCCATGGTCGACGGCAAGCCCTTTCGGTGGCTCCGCCGTGGGAAAAAGGGGGTCAATCGATTCGCGAGGGTCTGGGGATCATGTTGGTGCCCTGGGTTTGGCCGGAGACCTCGCTGTCGCGGAGAAATCGCCGGTGAATGTCGTCTCGGTGATGAGGAAGACGAACCTGACATGCGGGACCCACTGTCAGTGACACATCGTTTCCCTCCTTTTCTTTTATTCAAATCTAGATTTTTGGCATTCTTGCAAAAACCATATCTCTAGTTCCTGTGATCCAAAAATTGTGAAATAAATTTTTTGATGTTCCTTGAGACGGCTAGTTTTTAATAAAAATATCAAATGCACCATGTTTTCTTGGAAAAATAATTTTTATGATTTAATTTTGTTATTTATGTATAAATTCATACCTCTTGATTTACTGCTCCTTTTGCTATGAAATTTTTATGCTATGCTTTGAGTGGTATAAGAATGCTATGATAAATATTTCTTAATTTTTGGAGTAATATATCTGTGATATGTTATTTATGCTTGTGATATGGCTTGTTTTCTTAATTAAATCATAATAAATGTTTGGTGCTTATGCTGGTGCTCTACTCTGGTGTCAAACTTGTTTGTGGTAATAGTAACATGTAAATAATCTGAAATCTGTTGTTTGACACTATCTAAGCTATGTTTCTTAATTTATGAAATAAGCACCTTGTCACATGTTAAATGCTTATCTTGAATTTGGCATGTGCAATTGTTCTGAAAAATTTATGGTAATGTCAAGATGCCATGCTTGTGCTTGTGTAATTTCTGTAGATTTTTCTGAGCACTTTTGCTGGTATCTTGTAATTATGTCCTTTTATGGAATTAATTTAATAAATGCCATGTTATTATATGTTTAGTGGTTAACATGTGATGTTCTGGTAATCTTAGGGTAATCTTGTGCTTGTAAGCCATTTGGTTGGCACTAAATATGTTTTGGCTATGTTATCAAATAATTAATTAAAGGGTTAAAAGCTGTGCTGGACAGCAAGGGAGTAATCTAACCTTTGCTTGATGATAACTTGGTTTTCTGGAAGACATGTCTAAATCAAAGTTGTTGTAAACTTTATGAACCAGCTGTGGTTTAAATTTGGGATCATTTGGTCCAATAGTCTAAAAGTTATGGCTCTTCCAAGTTAGGTTCCAGAAATTGGTGCTTTCTGTTTTTCTAGGACAGAATCTGGAATTTTATTTAATTGACTTGTTTAACTTATGAATCTTGCTATGAAGTTTAAAGATGAAATATAGAAAATTTCATAAGCTTTCCATAATGTCTTTATTTATGTTTGTTAGATCTATATAGCAATAGTTATGATCTGTTTACTGAGCTGTTCTGTTATGTGATGCTAGCTGTTTATAGTTGACTTGGTAAGTTTTGCTAAGCTAATTAGTCATCTTGTGTGAAATTGTTATGAAAGTTACTCCGTAAATGAGTGTCCAGTGAGTTCTAATTATGTTATCAAGCATTCATCCTCATCTAGGATGCACACATTCTTATTCATCGTGCAAGCAATAGGTGCACCGGAAACGACCGCTTCGTTCGAGCTCAATCAAGCGAACCCTGAGGGCCAGGAGGTCAACCCGGAGGCGGAGGTCCAGCAAGCCAAACACGAGGAGCCCGAAGAGGAGGTCGAGTGCCCTAATCATGAGTCTGCCTCGTTCGTGAAAGGCAAGCCCCGGAGCCTCTTAAGTCTCCCACTTTAATTTCGAAATTTTACTTGAATATGTTATATCTATTGATGCATTACGTATAGGAGTTGTGATGAAACCCTTGCTGCGTTATCCTTATTCCTTGTCCAGATATCTTACCATTGCCTGGTCATAGAGTTAGGATCGAGTAGCAGCTTAGTTATGCTTAAATCGGTAGAAGTCGTGTGATATCCTTATTCCTTGTCTAGATATCTTACGTTCGCGAGATAGGGTTGTGTCGGATCACGATTGTCTATATGTGCTATCGTGGAAGGAACCTGATTAAAATGATTTAAGCCGGGCAGAGTTTTGCAAGGTTGTAGTAACTCCGTCTGTGGCAGCTAAGGACCGATCGTTGTACGTCCTCTTGTCATGTTGAACGCATGCCTAACACTTAGTTGGCCGGATAACTCGTTCCGACCGCGAAGCCTAGTAGTATGACTCAGGCCGGAAGACCGGCAAGTATAAAGTGCACACTACCGGAGGAAGTGCGGTGTGCAGGGGACCATTGGCCTAAGACCAAAGGCAGGTGAGTTAAAAGTCCTGACCTCCCTGGCAGAGTGGTAGCCCTGGGAGTGCGGCGCTGATCGGAGCCGCGATTCCTGAGTCGTACCAAAGGTGACCCGTTGGCTCTCCGACGGGGGATGCTTGGGTGAGTGCTAGGAATAACCCTCCACATGGATAGGAATCGATTCGAATCGCCGTCTCTCCCGGATAGTGAGAACTTGACAGAGCAGCGGCAAATGTAGCATTCATTAAATGATAATGGTTCGTAATAATGATGACAGCAGGGAAGAGCATATGATGAATGTTGACGGTCCTTAAGTATCAAATTTAATTATCAAATAAACAAAGAAAAGGATCCAAATGAAATCAACATCCAGACTTAGGGTTTTATCTAACAGAATTCCACGAGTTTTGGTGTTTGTCTATTTCTGCAGGGGGTTATCAGGAAATACGGAAGAATGGCCCACACGTCGGGATTACAAAGAGATATTAACGTGCCGCGCAATTATCTTACACCTAGAAGACTCCAGAAGCCACGAGAACGAAGCGGAGGCCGAACGGAGCCTGGCCCAGGGCGCCCGCCCCCCTTCAGAGTCCAATTAGGACTCTCTTTCGGGATCATGCTCCACCGACCTAAAGGATCAAGGATAATCGTTCAATCAATGTCTGTTTGATCTGACAGCCCATATTCACTTGGAAGGACTATAAAACCAGACCCCCTGGCCCCTGGAGGAGAGAGCCTCTCAACCCTAATTCATTATTCAGCAAGGGAGAAGAAGCCTCTGATCAAGCTTAGAGCCACCACATCAATTAGACATCTAGATTAGCATAGCTACATAGGATTAGAACTAGAAGGAGTCAATCTTCGATTGGTTTCCGGATCTGTCAAGAGGATTCTTGGTAATTCTCTAATTGTTCTTCTAATTGTTCATCTTTGTTCTTCAATATTATGAATATGACTTTGTTCTACTTCAATATATTGCTTATGACTTTGCTCTACTTGTTTATATTCAAGATTACATTGTTCTTAGTTTATCATGGTTATATACTTGGCTTAGTTAGATTGGATTTATATACATGTTTAGGATCGTGTAGCGTTTATCCATCGGATCCATGGGTAAATGATAGATATTATGTAGGCGTGGTGCTTATACCGTATTTATCTGAGATTGTACCCAATATGCCAGATCGCGGGGTAGTTCGTGATAGTGACAGCTTCATTGATTCTTATATAGTCCCCCTCTCGTGTATTGGGCTGGCAGAGCAACATTATTAGAGGAGAGTGATTACGATGTTTCTCATATTCCTTGCTAATATCACTATTCATGGGCGTAGTCCTGTCTCATAATGATTGCTAAGTATGCTTGCACTAACTATGATAATGCTAGACTGTATAGTTGAGAATAACTTAGGAAATATTCTTGTAGTTTGTCCTAATTCCATGCTAATGACTTGCTAGAATATCTAATTGAGGTGCTTATCATATTTATTATGTGGCTAAGTTATGCTGATCAGATTAATTATCTTTGTCACTATTCATTACTTCATATATCCTTTATGTGACACTTATCTCTGTATGAAAGAGTTAGATAAATGTTCTCAATTATACATGCAATGATAGATACTCAATCTCATATTCTATTCTATAATCAACATTGATGGTTACTAATCCCTTTCCAGTGGTAAAAATATAAATAACGATACCTGGAATACTTCCCGGTTAAAATGCTACATCGGTATTAATCTGTGCGCTTGCAGATCCCATTCATTATTTATTTAGATGAGCAATTGCATATTTTAATACCGCGTCTTTCATGTCATGCTGGGGATGACAACTTGGCTTAAGTGGCATGAGGGATAGGTTTGGCATTTTTGGCACCGTTATCAGAATTAGAAAATTGTCTACTTTTGGTAGTGATGTTAAGAATACCCAACAAGCATTTTTGGCGCCGTTACCGGGGAAGGTTGATTACTAATCAGGAATGAATATAGGATTTTGAGTTATCATTCGCATCACTAATATGATTGAGCTTATCAATTCTCTCATACAGTTTTTTTTAGATCAAAGGCGTTTACCCAGCTTTATTAGAAAGCGTAACAAACACCCCGATCCGAAACTGGGGTTTCTAGTTTTACAAGACAAAGTGCCAACCAGAATGGAACCACCTCTAGAAAGAGCAACAAAGAAACAGACGACTCTAACAAGTTTCTCACACACCAACTCAGCGAAACTTAAGAACTCTACTACAAGACAACTAAAACGCAGCAGCAGTGTTCGACGACATTAGATTCAGCATATCGTCTACCATTGGCTTCATCTTGGACTTCAGCAAAGGGCGCCAGGACTTGATCAGCATCAGCGTCTTGTGGATCAATGCAGCCGGTGACGCCATGACTTTCTTGTTGAAGACTAAATCATTCCTGGACTTCCAGACAGACCACAAAGCACCTGCAGATATAAAAAGGGTTAACACTTGTTTCTTACCTCGACTCTTTTCCACAATCTCTAAAAACAGCGCCGTGCAGCTTGTTGGAGCCACTTCCCATCCCAGATATTCTCGCAAGAAAGTCCATAGGAAAATGGCTAAGGGACATTGGAAGAGTATATGATCAGACGTTTCAAGTTTATCACAAACAAAACATTTTTCGGGGCCAGACCATTTTTTCTTTTTCAGCTGAACTCCACATTGAATCCTATCATGCAAAGCCATCCAAAAGAAGATCTTAACCTTTAACGGTATTGGACTATTCCAAAGCAGCATAGCTCTAGTATCTTTCACACCTCCAAACGTCAGTGCTTTATACAAGGAGCTCGTACTATATTTTCCAGATTTTTCCAATGCCCAGCGAACTACATCAGTCCAATTTGACAGCTGAACCTCCTCTAACAAAGCTAGTAATTCTTGACGCTCAACACTGAAACTGTCATTAAGTTGCCTCCTGAATGAAATATTCCATTGACCCTGATCAAAGCTCTGCCAACCTCAATATCTTGATCTGAAGCAATTTTAAACAGGTTATGGAATCTGATCTTTAAAGGACACTCACCAACCAGCAATCATGCCAGAATCTTGTTTGGTGCCCTGCTCTGATCTCAACTATTCTCCCCTTTTGATACCATTGTCTCATATCCAGCAATGATCTCCAGAATTGGGATCCTTTCCTATTTTTGATTTGGAAAATGCTTTTCTGTCCCAAATATTTCTTTCTTAACAGTGAACAGCACAAACTGTCATTCCCCCTTTCTAACTTATCAATCCATTTTACCAACAAGCACTTGTTCATCACTCTCACATCTAAAAAACCCAAACCTCCAAACTCTTTAGGTCTACTAAGAGCTGGCCACTTAACCATATGATATTTTCTCTTCTTACCCGAACCTTGCCAAAAGAATCTAGCTCTAATAGAATCAAGCATTTGGTAATTACCCTCATAGAGCTCATATACCCCCATAGTGTACATCGGGATGCTGGACAGGGACGAATCAATTAGAATGGATTTACCACCTGAGGAGAGATAATCACATTGCCATGTCCCTAATCTTTTTTCTGTCTTATCGCTCACATATCTCAATTGAGCTTTTGTGATTTTACAGTCACTAAGCGGCATACCAAGATACTACATAGGGAATGATCCGGTTTTACACCCCAAGATCGTCGCTGCTTGTCGTTGCTCATTCACCGACAAACCGACTGAAAAATTTCACTCTTCTCAAAATTGATCTTCATTCCCGACATAGCTTCATAACAAGACAGAATCAGTCTCACGTTTGTTAGATTTTCAACAGAGAACTGTAACAGTAGCACTGTATCGTCCGCATACTGTAGATTTGTAATACCTCCATCTAATAAATGTGACACCAAGCCTTGAATCACTCCAGCGTCACTAGCTCTAGATAACATAACTGATAAAGCATCAGCTACCAGATTGAAAAGCAGGGGAGATAAAGGATCACCCTGTCTCAGACCCTTATAACTCCTAAAATATTCGCCTCTCTCCCCATTTAAATCTATGCACACTCTGCCTCCTCTAACTGCCTTACTGATCCACTGGATCCAAGTATCAGAGAAACCTTTCCTATGTAAGACCTCTTCCAAAAAGTTCCAGTCCACATTGTCATATGCCTTCTCAAAATCCAATTTCAAAATAACTCCAGAGCTTTTTTTGGATTTCAACTCATGCAAAATCTCTTGCAAAATCACAACCCCCTCCAAAATATTCCTACCTGGGATAAAGGCTGTTTGGTAAGGGCTAATGATCTTGTCAATCACGGCTGTCAGTCTGATAGTGAGAGTCTTGGTGATTATCTTGTATATAACATTTAACAAGCAGATAGGTCTGAATTGCTTTACATTGATAGCTGGCTTGACCTTAGGAATTAAGATAATAACTCCATAATTGAGCCTCCAAAGCTCTAAGTGACCTTCATATAGATTATCCAACATTTCTTTAACATCCTCTCTGATACTGGGCCAGAACGCCTTATAAAATTCGACTGTGAACCCATCTGGACCGGGGGCAGTATTATTCTTCATCTATTTGATTGTATTATCTAGCTCTTCAAGAGTGAATGGTTTGATCAAGGCTTCATTGTCCACTTGCTGAATCTGTTGATGAGCAGGCCAAATATCCGGATCCAAGTGCATCTGTGCTACCTCAGCTCTACCAAACAGAGTTTTATAATACTCAGTAATATGACTTTTCAGAAGATTTGGTTATCTCCTCTTGACCATCAATCTCTAGCATAGTAACCTGCATTTTCCTCTTTCTACCAGTAGCACACTTATGAAAATAATTGGAGTTAGAGTCACCTTGTAACAGCCATTTTTCCCCACCTCTCTTCTGCCATTGAATTTCCTCATGAGTCAGAATTTGTTATAGAGATTTATCTAAAGAATATCTCTCTTCCCATTCAGCAAGACTAAGATGTCTAATTTCACTATAATCATCTAGAAGATTAATTCTGGACATGATATCTTGTTTAGCTCTTCTCTGATGGGTGTCCTGATTCTCATCCCAGCCTTTAATAGCTCTTCTCAATTTGCTCGAAGTAATATGCCAATGATCCAGAATATTATGTTTGTATCTGGAAGGCCATTTATCTAAAACCCACTCTCTGAAACCTTCCTGGTTTAACCAATGGGAGCTAAACCTAAAATAACACTGGCATTGTGAACAAATACCTCCAGTATCTACAATGAGTGGGTTATGATTGGACCCTACTCTCGGCGCCGTGAGAACAACTGTCATATTGAAATTATCCTCCCAAGAGTTAGATACCAGGACCCTGTCTATAACACACATGATACGTGGTTTCTGCTTGTTTGACCACGTATAACGACTGCCAGTCCTAATCACTTCTTTGAGCTCAGTTGTATTAATCATTTCATTAAAGGCATCCATCATTTGAAGATCAACATTTCCTGAAGACTTTTCGTCTATCTTCCGAACTAAATTGAAATCACCACCCAGCAACACAGGCAACTCTGAATTTTGAACCAAATTTTGAATTTCTTCCAAGAACTCTAATTTTCTGTCATCATGGGCTGGTCCATAGACATTAACCAGTTTCCACACAAAACCATCTGACTTCATTGTTAAAGTGCAGCTCTGGAAAAAGTTACCAAAAACCTCTTCTCATGTCATTGCCAGTTCTCTGTCCACACCCAGCAGCAACCCACCAGAATGACCAGTGCAAGGTAACCAGGACCAGAACATATCTTTTTGACCAGCAAATCTATCTAACTCTCTCTGACTAAAAGTACTTTTAATAGTCTCTTGCAGACAAACACAATCAAAGGAATACTTACTAATTAACTCTACTAACAGCTTCCTTCTCCCTGCATTGCCCAGGCCCCTAACATTCCAAAAAAGAATCTTCATCCTTGGTCAGCTACTAATAAGTTAGGGACTATATTATCCTTATTTTCTCCAGCCTCTAAAACATTTTGATGTTGTAACCCAGATCTCTCAATAACAGGCATATCTCTAGGAACATCTCCATTAGAACTCTCAGCAATTGAGGATAATTTCTTTTTGGTGCTCTGGATAGCTGCCAAAGCATCCTCTTTAGCTTGAATTAAAGAAATGTTTGCAGTTCTAGTTGAATCATCATTCCCCAGAGAAAAACCACAGGTTTTAGCTAGAGAATCTAAAGCACAAGGAGGGTTAGGGCAAGAAGGGGGAATAGGGGGGGCAGATATACCTTTAGCAAGAGCTTTCCTGGCCGTGGCTTTCTCCTGCATATCAACCTCAGTATCTTTAATCCTAGCACTTCGCCTAGTCTTGCATAATAAATTGGAGATTCTCTTGGTGGGTTTTACTTCTAACTCTATATCCAGCTGGCAAGTATCCTCAGCAAGATCTACAGGCTTAGAGACACTCCTCTTGCTTGTAGCTTGAGCATAACTCATTGTTTCATTCATCACTGGGGTATTCTTCTCATGGACCAATAACTCTATCTCACTCATTTCTCCTTTCTCCTGAGAAACATCAACCTCTAATACAGCAGTAGGCAAGTCTGTTAACCCAAGGTTTTCACTGAGCTTAAAAGCAGCTTCCCCAGATGTTAAGACCACATCATCTGCAGAATCATTCCTTTTTTCCTCAAAAGTATCTGCCAGAACAGCACCCTCAGTGTTTTGTTTAGTAAGGTTGATTGCTAAGTCATTAATTTCCTGAAAAACATCAGAAAAACCTAGCAAGACCTCACAGTCATGAGAGTATTCCTGAACAGCCTCAGAACCACCAGCAAGCTTCTTACCTCTATGGTCTGATGGCCCAGACTTATCAGTTTTAGGTTCTTCTTGAAAATGGGGGTGACCTGTCTCCAACCAACCATGGCTATCTTGTGACTCAGGATCCTCTTCATCAGTCACAGCATCATCATCTATATCAGGGTCATCATCAGGTTTGGAAGGAGGAAGTTGCTTAAGCTTGTCCGAGTAGAACCAGGAGATCTTCCTGCCTTGTTTGTTAATAAATACCTCTGAAGTTCCACCAATCTGATTTGGATTCTTACAAGCAACCTTACCCAGATAGATTTCCATTGAAGAGATGGCAAATGAACCTCCTCAGGATCCCCAACAAGTTGAGCCAGTTCTAGCACTGCAAACTCAGTTCTAGCAATCTTTGGAATTCCCACAGCTCTGACCCAGACTGTCTGAAGAGCTTGAAAAGCATCAGGTTCCATATCAGTTTCTTCCACCACAGCAACAATATCAGAGGTAATGAATTTGATGTTCCCCATTTTAGTAAGCACATTTAGAGCAAGTCTGGAAGGGAGAGTCACTAAGAATTCACTGCCAGAAATTCTAATCACATTCCAGTTCCATTTAGAATCCATCAGATATTGAAGTTCTGTTGTGATTCTAAATTTAGTACCTCTTCCTTCTAACACAGACACAATAGCTCTAATAGGTGCCTCTCACTCTGGGTTTTGCCTCTGTTCCTTTTTTGGTTCTGGTATATTCAAGGAGTAAAACAACTGCCCCGGGATACCAAAGCCACACAAGTGTTAACCTTTGCTAGCTTTCATAGGGCACTGATTAGATTTATGACCAACATCTCTACAGCTATAGCAAAACGGTGGATTCCAACAAACCGACCAATGGTGGCCCTCTTGATTACAATTAAAACATTTCATCGGGGGTCCCGAGTACTGACCTTGGTGAGACTCCCTGCGTCGGTCCTCAAGCTTATAGCGAAGGTCAGCTTCAGTCATCTGACGGACATCTCTTTCATCTCGTTGACTGCCCACACGCTTTCGGCCTTGGAAATCTCTATGTTCACGATCTCTAGGTAACTGGCGAGGATTTTTGAGATCTCTATCGACTTGAGTTTGCATCTCACGCTGTCCCCAGCCATCTTTCTGAAAGGTTTCATGGCCTTCCTGTGCCTGCGACCCAGACTGCGACTGACCCTCTTTCTGATAAGATTCACGCCCCTTCCTCTGATAGCCCTCGCGACCGTCTCTGCGCTGGAAGCTCTCCTGCATTTCCCGACTGTCCCTGAACCGGTCAGCATCTCTACCTTCCCGCCCTTGGAAGAATCGCTTCTCCATTGATCTCTGGACAACCTCCACAAACAACCTGGTGTCAGTAGATGATGGCTGAACTCTACGGAGAAACTTAGCCTTGGATCCAAACCTCCGGACGTCGCTCGCACACGCCGAGAAGTGCTCCGCCGTGGAATCCCAAACCCTAGCGGCGGCGACCTAGACCCATCGGGAAGAGGGGGAGCGAGATTTGGCAGGGAGGGGGTTGGACCTGTTACCAGACGGGGGGGTATAGGAATGGGCAAACAGCTCTTCAATAGATAACCCTTTATGGGCCGGCCCATTAGCTTTTTCCTTTCCCACCTTCAGAGTCGTCGTCTTCCTCTCGAAGCCTCATTCAGGCTTACTCTGCTTCATCATCGAGGACAGAGACAATTCCAAATTCTGATCAGGAACTCCAGAGTTACCAGAAAAGTGTAGGGTCTCATTGGATTGAACCATCGAACTCTCAGAAATGTCATTCTCCTCAGCATTTCTACTCTGCCAAGTAAAATTCAACGGAACAGAACCCACAACAATCGAACTAGAACCTATCGCTGCAATTGGGGGAAGGTATTGATTCTGCAGCCGCTTCTCCATGATCTCATCACAAGGCAGAGAATGTTTCGGAAGACCAAACGCAACCTTCGTAATGTTGCGATGCGAGCACAGAGGTGGAAAGTGCTCCGCGCTCATCCAATCCTCCAAATCCATCTCTAACTTCCGAGGTGAAACACGAACCAAACTGGATGAACGAGACGGAGTACTCACCGCATAACCCTTGTCTCCTCCTCGCCTCTCAGATCTCCAGGTCACCTGATCCTTTTGTGGAGCCACCGCAAAAGGCGAAACCGCCAGAGTCAGCCTTCTGTTCCCCATGACCCAGATGCAGAGGAACTTCACGGACCAAACGCTAGAGCGCCTTTTCTCATACAGTTTTACCTCGATATTTTTCCATTTTATCTTATGCAGGGGAATGTATGAATAGAAGACATCTTCCAGGAAATTTTGTTGACAATCCCGAAGCATTATTCAGAAAAACAAGAGCCAAGCTCAAGAAGAGATCATCAACACTTCAGCAAGAAGCTTCATCCAATCAAGAAGATCACCGGAACTTGTCTTCAGAGTTTGAAGCCATGGCGAACAAATCGATCCGTGAGTTCTCATCTCCCACTACGGACAACAACCGTACTGGACCTGCTGTAGAGATCGACGGCAACTTTGAGCTCAAGCCTGGACTTATCAACATGGTGCAATCCAACCAGTTCTGTGGGAAGGCACACAAAGATGCTAGTGCTCATCTCCAACACTTTCTGGAGATTTGCAACACATTCACCATATCAGGAGTCCCCAGAGATGCTATACTACTTCGCCTCTTCCCATTCTCACTGTTAGGAAGAGCGAAGAAGTGGTTCTACGCTACAAAGGAGAAGAATACTACGTGGGCACTCTGCTCTATGAACTTTCTGGCTAAGTTCTTTCCCATGGGCAAGATCAATGCTCTCCGTGGAAAATTACAAGTTTTCAGCAACAACATGATGAATCTGTTCCAGAAGCATGGGAGCGCTTCCAAGACTACATCCTAGAATGTCCCCATCATGGAATGGAGAGCTGGCTACTGATGCAGACGTTTTATCATGGGCTCAGTAACAGTGCCCGAGAAAGCATGGATGCTGTAGCTGGAGGAGCATTCTTATCACTCACCATATCACAAGCCACAACTCTTGTGGAGAAGATGGCGTGCAACCAAAGCTGGAATGAAGAGAGGAC
Organism: Sorghum bicolor; assembly: GCF_000003195.3. Lineage (NCBI taxonomy): Eukaryota > Viridiplantae > Streptophyta > Magnoliopsida > Poales > Poaceae > Sorghum > Sorghum bicolor. Next base: position 38,841,720 of record NC_012873.2, read on the forward strand.
CCAGACACGCAAGAGAGGTGGAGGTATGCATCAGCTCAAGGAGGTAGACATGCTATCTGCAAAGCTAGACCTGCTCATGAAGAAGCTCGATGATAGAGCTGGAGATAAGAAAGAAGTTATGCACATCTATGACCCTCACATGACTTGTGAGGAGTGTGGAGACACTAGACACTCAGGCAAACACTGCCCTGAGATACTTGAGGACGTGAATTACATCAACAACAACAACTACTACTACTACAACCGTCCTCAGCAAAATCAAGGTTGGAATCAACAGAGGCCTAACTACTCAGGTAATTATCAAGGTAACAATTCTTACAATAATAATAATAATTTTCCACCTCTGAGAGAGTTAGTGTCTAATCAAGGAAAGCTAATGGATAACCTATCTAAGAAATTGGCATCTAATGATAAAATGCTAGAAAATATAAATAATAGAATGGATAATTTCTCTACTGCCATCAAGAATCAAATTAGCTTTAATAAAATGATTGAATCCTAGTTAAATCAAATAGCTGCTGCTGTTCCTACTACTAACCCCAGTATACCATCACAACCGGAAGGATTAGAATCTGCAAATCTTGTAGACATGTTTGATACAGGTAACAGGAGTAACCCCGTCACTAAAGTTACTACTGACCTTCTACCGGTCAAGAGAGACGATCCAGGACGCCCCATCATCCCGATCTATATTGGCATGGTGGATTTCCCAGAAGCACTCTGCGACTTTGGCTCTAGTGTCAACATTATGCCCAGGGTACTCTATGAAAAATTCTTTACATATCCTTTATTAGAAACAACCATGTGTTTGCAGTTTGCAGATCAGACGATAAGTTTTCCAAAAGGAATATTGAGGAACCTTTGTGTCCGAGTTGGTACCTTATATGCCCCAGCAGACTTCGTGGTGATAGAGACCGGTAATGATGAGAGGGCACCCATCATCTTAGGGAGGCCATTCTTAAACACCTCGGGAGCTGTCATCTACGCTAGTGCTACCAAGATCAGTTTCTACATCAAAGGGAGAAAGGAGACGTTTTCCTTCAAGAACAAGACTACACAAATCCCAGAGCAATCCAGACATGAACCAAGGAAGAGGACCAACAGAAGGAACAGGAACAAGCAAGTATGGACCAAATCAACTAAGATGGTCACTGCAGTTCATGGAGGTCAAGATCATCGACTTAAGTCACCATTTTTGACCAAGAAGGACGACCTAGGAATGCCAAACATCTATTACTCCATAAATGGATACAACTTCTACAAGACAACTTGCGACACCGGATCGGGCGTCAACATAATGGCCGCAGTCACCTATCGGCTCTTGTTCGGAACCATGCCCTTAAAACCAACATACATTCAGCTCCAGATGGCAGATCAAACATTTCGAGAGGTTAAAGGAATAGTAACTGATGTCCCTGTCAAAATAGACGATCATTTTGTCTACACAGACTTTCAGGTTATTGACATGGGAGAAGACAAATACAATCCACCCATCATCCTTGGAAGACCATTCCTCAGCACCGTTAAAGTAATCATCCACATTGGAACTAGAGAAGTCCATATGCACTTCCCCTCAGAGAAGGTACGCCGCTATTTTACTGACCCTAACTATATCGTTGAAGACTCTAAGCAGGTCAGAAAATGACGCAACCGCATCCAGAGGAGGCAAATCATCAAGGACGGATGGGCAGATTATGAAGGAGAAGTGATAAGGTCTGAAGACATACAGCTTAAACAGAATTATCCAGAGGAGACCGTAGCACCGAGTCAAGTGTGGAAAGAGAAGATAACTATACACGAAGAAGAGGCGCTGCCGGAAGCACCGACTCCGCCACCCAACGAATCCCAGGACAACTAGAAAGCGGAGTGTCTCGTTCGGAGGACACAAAAACACCGAATCCCTTGCCAAGAGGTAAACTTGGTAGTTATCTTTTTCCGTTCAATGATTTAAATAGTTTGCTTAGTTAATCATGTTTATACCATCTTAAAAAAGAAAATAAAAATATTAAAAAACAATAAGGCCCATGTGAGTATACGACTGGCATGAAACCCATGAGTACATTCACTGTGGTGGCATAAAAATAAAATAAATATTTCTTTTTTGCTTTATAAAATGAAAATATAAAAATAGAGAGTAACATTTATTGAGGAGGCTCAAAATGATAAAGGCTAGATATTTATGCTAACACCTAATTAGTTCTACAAAGCTTTGTTGTCTATTTGAGCTCCACAGAATCTAAGAATCAAGAAGACTAGGAGACGGAGGACATTCTAATCGCTGTCAGGATACTGCCGACTTTCAATTACACCTCTGCCACCTGCTAGCTACATCAGAAGAAATTACGTCAAAATTCAGCTTGGGAGAGAGCACCCCCATTTATCCCGATAAGTATTTCTATCTATCTTTATACTTATACTATATTAAAATATAAATATACATACTATGAAAAATCAAATAAAGATTTTATACTTATATATATGTCTTTTGCTTAGTGTGTTTAATAAATAAATAAAGTGGCTATGCTAATCTGAATCTTAATAATAAAACTCTAACATATGATGAATAGTTGCTCTGCCTAATTTTCAAATTTGAGTTTTCTCTCTAGTTGTTGGTGCAAAAGCTGATCTGCAAACACAAAGGGCTAATACCTGATTCAAACGTTAAGGCGTGCCAGCCGATTTGACCATACAATCGGCACCTGCTGATATGCTTCCACGTGCCTCTGATGTGCACGATCTGCATGGAACATCGCGTTAATCATCTGACCTCCAACCTGCTGACCAAGATTCATCGGCTGGTTGGCCAACCCTTGATTCTAAAACCCAGGTTGGATTTGGCCTTGTTGAAACCCTACAGCCTGATAATTCTGCTGAGGCATCTGTGGAAAGACTAACTGTCCTATCCATCCACTGTTAGCATTCATTGGCATAAGCCCTGCCGATTACTGGTAATTAGGCATCATCATTGAATTGACATACCCCGGCTGTGTCATAAACCTCTGCTGTGTCGGCATTGGATCTGCCGATGCATTAGGCATCTGGAACGTTGGAGCTTGAGAATTCCCAGTGTAAGCTCTCGCAGTAGTAGTTGTAGTATAATGGGGACTCTGATTCATCGGCGGATTTGAAGGCGCCGATGCCATAGGAGCCTTGCCTGTCATATCAGCTAGTTGAGACGTTCCACGAGTCTTCACCATCATCTCTGGGGGCATACCATAACCCCACCAGTTGGGAGAAACAGATCCAGACATTGCCGATGCCAATAGATCTGTGGCAAGCTTGATTTGCCCGTCTGATGTTGATGGATTGGTCGTCATCGGTGTAGATTGCGCATTAGTGATCCCTAATGTGCTTGGAGGAGAAGTAGCTTCTGTACCCGCAATGGCTGTAGTAGCCGATGGAGCTGTAACCAATGATGACCTTGGCTGATGATAGGCAGGACCCACATAATTTGGTGGCAATGGCCCTTCCTTGAAAGTTCTAGCCACCGCATTGAAAACCGTGTTGGACAGTACAACAGCTTGATTTATTAAGGCACGGTTAATAGCACTGTCAACCATGTCTTGAAGTTTACCAGGATTGCCTTCAAAAGTAATCTGCCGAGGTGCCGGCAATGCTTCCTTTTGGATCACCTCGCCGCTCCTGTTGATACTGACGGATTTCAAACATTGCTGCTTGTAGTCCTCCATGGCTTTTGCAATAGCTTGCTTCTGCTCATCTCTGGGATTGGCCTCCGTTACTGGGATGACATTCTCCAAGTCGAAATTGGTGTTCGACATATTGACCTTGATCTTGAGTTGGTCCCACCGGGCGTGCCAAAAGATGTGTTGGTGCAAAAGCTGATCTGCAAATACAAAGGGCTAATACCCGACTCAAACGTTAAGGCGTGCCAGCCGATTTGACCTTACAATCGACAAAGGTGGTAAATCGAACACTTTGGTCCCGACAACAGCGATGCGCCCAGATGTCACGGCCAAGAGGTGCTCACGCGAAACTTGAGAACACGCCGAGTTTGACTCGACGAATTCCTAAGAACTTGTAGTAAAAAGAAAATAGGACGAAGTCGTCGAAAAAGTAGATGCTGGAATATGAGTAAAAACTTGTGTTTGATTGATTGATAGATTTTTCATTACATCGCCCTAGGGTCTACATTTATACCCTGTCCAAAGAGTTACAACCAGACACGACTAAGACTCGAATTCCAAACTAAACGGAACCCGTATACAAAACGAATCCTAATAACTAAGGAAAACATTAAACCATCCCCCGTAACCGATCAGGACACTGCCACGAATCAATCGGCAATCTCCGCGCTTCTCTTCAGAGTCATCGGCAGACTACCTATTACATTCATCGGCAAACACCGGCACTAGTTATCGGCACGAATACGTCACCACTTCTGGACTTGGTCATATTCGGTTATTTACCATCAGCAACCACCTTTATTGGCACCTTCCCTGTAGACTAGTCATCATTATTCCATCTGCCGATCTACATCCCATTAACTCTAGGTGCGTATCAAGAGATATGTGTCCAAAAACGGTTTCAACACATGCCCCCCAATTTCAGAGTATAAAATCATTAATGCTCCAAAATTCTCTGCAATAATGACGCCTTCCCGCAATTACTTCTCCCAATTTGGTAATCAGCCGCCAAATCTAAACAACCTTGGCCCGATTCTCCTACAGATTCCTCGAATTCCTCAACCTCTCGAACCGAGCCTTCCCACTTATGCGCTCATCGGCAATATTACCGTTAGAGAAAACTGCCGATGGGCCGACCAGGCGATCTTGCACAGTAAAATATCTTCAAAATCATGACCGCATGCTGTCAAATCACCTGTGCAATCCCTTGATTACCGTGCGAACAGTTACCATATCCACCTGAACACCCTCGGATTTCACGGATGCGGCAAAGAGATAAGTTAGATTTGCCCCTGCCCGTTTTGTCCTATAAATACTTCCTTCGGATGAAAGTGCATCTAGCACTTTGTGGATTTTGGTGAATTGAATGACAACATGATTAAAGGTCTAATAAGTTTGCTAAGTGTTGAACAGGATATTGATTCTATTGCACATACTTGTGGATTGTGTATTAACAAGTATGTTCAAGGCTCAACAAGTAGGCAAACTTGATGATACGCCACATAGTGTCGAAATGAAGTCCAACTTGTGTATTGTTGTATTAGAGGATTATGGAAACAATCTAGGTTAAGCAAAAGACAACAATGGAAATAAAATCTATGTAATGGCTTCTATGTTGTGGGATATCATAACATCATGAGAAAGCAAGCATTTTTGACAAATGGCAAAAGAGACATGAGTTGTTGTTCTTGGATTGGTCTCTACAATGGCTTGCTTTTCATGAACAAGAAAAGCTTGATAGTGAACTAGGTTTGACCAAGCTAGAAGTATGAAGATAAAGATTGAAGTGAGTATTGAGTGTCAAGCCAAAACAGAGAGGATTGGCTTGACCATATTGATGTTGATCCATATATGTCGACGAAAGCTAGTCGGCAGTCTACCTTGGGGTATGCCCACGGTAGTAGTTTATCGGTAGACGGTGCGCAAACTACGAACTCAATGGTGACGCAAGACACGGACAAGCTTTTTATCTAGGTTCGGCCGCCGTGTGGGCGTAATACCTACGTCCTACGTCTGATTGTATTGGATTGAGAATAATCTGTCCTAGGGGGGTCCCTTGCCCCTCCTTATATAGTCCAGAGGGCAGGGTTACAGATCTGGAAACTAATCCTAGTCGGTTACAATTGCCATAGATAGTTCGATATCAATTCCTATTCTAACCGACTAGAATCCTGCTTGATCTCCACGTCTTGTTCCCTTGCGTGAAACTCCGAGCTGTCGGATCAAGCCTCGAACTTGTCTCGTAATGGGCCAAGCCTCCTGGCCCAAGTCTAGCCGTAAGGGTATAGGGGTTTATACCCCCACAGCTAGTCCCCGAGCACCATGTATTGTGAAGTAACACGCCGTCTTGAGCTTCTTCGACCAGTGAAACTTTGACATCTTCAAAAGGCAGGAGAGTCACCCAAACAGTTGCAACGGTATTTTGACCGACTCAAAAGACAGTTGATCAACATTGACATTGAAGAAGCAAGATGTTCGAAGAATGCATGGTGCTCTTAATTAAAAAAGATTTCTTTCCTGGTGAAGTGTGCCCACTTTACTTTTCTGAAAAGTGTAGCCTTTCAAAAAGCAAGCATATTCACCGTAAGGTGAAGTGTGCCCACTTAGTCCCCGAGCCTGGTATTAGGTGACGTAGGCACGTGGTGCCAGGGTCAAAAGAAAAGTCCTCAAAGAAATTCTGAAACTGAGATGCATCGCCAGATGCATCGTACCGATGTAGTCCTCGAGCTTGCTGGAAGGAGAAGTATGAGCCTTGTAGCAAGGTCTAAAAAATTAAAATTATCCAGTCCCCGAGCATCTCATGCTCGTTTGCCAGACTTATCAACCAGTCCCCGAGCGTGTAGTGCTTGGTAATTGATGCATACCCAGATTTATAAACTGGCAGACTGGTCGACCAGTCCCTGAGCGTACGGTACTCGGTGGTCGGTGCAGTCCCTAGATCTTCAAACTGGCAGACTGGTCGACCAGTCCCCTAGCGTCTGGTACTCGGTGGTCGGTGCAGTCACTAGATCTCCAAACTGGCAGACTGGTCGACCAGTCCCCGAGCATCTGGTACTCAATGGTCGGTGCAGTCCCCAAATCTCCAAACTGGCAGACTGGTCGACCAGTCCCCGAGCATCTGGTACTCAGTGGTCGGTGCAGTCCCCAGATCTCCAAACTGGCAGACTGGTCGACCAGTCCCCGAGCGTACGGTGCTCGGTGGTCGGTGCAGTACCCAGGGACATTGGTCATCCACCAATCTGTGTCTGTTATTTTGAAAAAAAGCATCTTATCACGAAAATGGGTGATGTGACGAGACCTCCTGATGCATTGTCAGATGGCTACATGAAAAGGTGCGCCCGGTAACTGTACAGCTACTCTTTGCGTGGTTCGAGATGAGGAAAACATCAATTAAGCAAAAAAGGCCGCCGTATTAACTGCCGGTAATTATTGAAAACTGAAACGCCGCATCCGCCGTTGGGTCCGCCCATTTCCCAAGAATGCGGGAAGTGGGAGGGGTGGAGTTGTTGGTTATAAAAGCTTGACCTCGCCCCCCGTATTGCTTACCCTGCCATTTCCTTCAAGCTTTCCACTCTTGCCTTCTGCAACCTCCATCAGTCCGCCCAGCTCGCATCCATTTCCGCAGCGTCAATGGCGAAGAGCGACTCCAAGAAGAGGGCCGAACTGATGGCTAAGGAGTGGAAGAAGTCCCGGAGCAACGTCAGGTCCCTCAACGACCTCGTCAGCATGGGGCTACTGCACAGCCAAGAGCTCGGCGGCTGGAGGGCGCCAGAGGGGGAGAGCTACCTCGACCCCCGTGCCGGTGAGATTGTGGTTTTCGAAGATTTTTTCAAGAGGGGTTTTGCGATTCCCGTCCATCCTTTTCTTCAGGGGCTTCTTCTTTACTGCGAGATTGGGATCTGCAATCTGCACCCAAACTCGATTCTTCTCATTTCCACTTTTATCCATCTGTGCGAGGCCTATGTTGGAATAGAGCCACACTTCGATCTTTTTCGTTACCTTTTCTGTTTGAGGAAGAAGGGAGCGGTTGGAGGCTCCAAGATTGCAGGTGGAGTATACCTCAATCTTCGCGACGGGATGAAGAATCGGTATCTCAGCTGCCCGTGGAACACTTCTCTCACCGAGTGGTACAAGAAGTGGTTCTACGTCAGGGAGGAGCCGGGCAACTCCACGTTCTACGACGTGGGGTACATTCCCGAGAAGAGGGTCAGTTGGACGGACCGCCCAGAGTTCGCCGGCCAGGTAGAAGACCTGATGAAGCTGATCGACTGGTCGCGTTTAGACGGACTAGGGGTGGTCGGCAACTTCGTCTGTCGTCGGGTGATGCCCTGCCAGAAGAGGGTGCACTCGGCATACGAGTATGCTGGAAGCCAGGACCCGACTAGGATGAGCCCTGAGGTCCTGGAGAAGGCGGAAGTGCAGCAGCTGCTGAACGAGCTGTTCAACTTTGCGGACGGCAGCTTCGTTCACAGTAGTGATCGGGTGCAGGCTTTCAAGCTGGGGCGACCAGCTCCCAAGGTAATGTTGCGAACTGTTTTTGCTTCCCGAGTACTAGTTCTCCTAGTTGTTGATTTGTCTTTTATTTTTGCTGTAGATTGGAGACGTTGACCAGTGCGCGGTGTTCGTATCACTGGCGCTCGGAATAGAGAACCCCGGGGGGGTAGACCCGTCGGAAGAGGACGCTGCTCGGTGTGCTCGGTACACCAGCAGTATGGAGGAGCAGAACCATCCCGCCCCAACCACCGAAGACAGAGTGGCAGGGAAAAGGCCGCTAGCAACAGACCCCTCCCCTACGGAAGCGCTGCCGGCGGAGAGCAGTCAGGCGCCAAAGCACCGTCGACTCGTCTGGATCACCGATGACGACGACGACGAGGAGGAGGCCGCGCCTTCCCTGGTCCGGAGGCCACGCAGTCGTCCGGTCGTAGCGCCGGCCACCACTGATCGGGTGACCAGCGACCCTCCTGCACCGCACGTCGTAGAGACGGGGGCGCAGGAACCATCCGGTAGGACCAGGAGGAGGTTCACCGCGACACACAGGCGATCTGACCTGTAAGTGCTTAATCTTACTTTCGTACTGCGACGTTCTTCTTTTTGTTGCTATTTCTGACATTGTTTAAATGTCATTTCGTTGTCTAGCGCAGCGTCGGATGTCAACCCCGACCAGGTCGCTGAACAGAGGACAGCTGAGCCTGTAGCCGCCGTTGGAGACGCCGCGCCGCAAGCCATAGAGCAGCCTGCGGTGACAACCGCTGCTACGAGCACCGAGGAGCAACCGGCCCCGGCGGGTGCCGTGGTGAGCACCCCGACGAGGGATGAAGAAGCAACAAGGACTCCTCCCCTGAGTAATGTTGTGGGGGAGGAAGACAGAGTCCCGACTCCTCCAGCCGGAGAAAGGGGGGTCCCAACACCGCCCCGAGCAGAGGCCTCTTCGCCCGTAGGCTCCCCTGACCTAGACCAGGGGCCAGTGATGCCTGCAACCGCGGCCGGTGGTAGTGCGGCGAACGAGGAGCCCCGGGCGGCCTCTGATGACGACGTGGAGGAGATCCAGGGTCGTCCCCGTGACGGCCGCCAGCACGTCTTCGTGTGGCGCCAACGCGGGGACCACTTCATTGGACACGAGGAACTCGCGGAGACGGAAGAGGCCGCGAGGGTGGAGCGAGCGGCCAAGCGTCTCGTGGACGAGGTTAAGGTAAGTGGGCCTTTGTGCTGCTCGACACTTATATGCTTTGTTACTGGGTTCGACATATGTTCTTCTTGCAGGGCGCGATGAAAACAGCGAAGTACCGGAAGAGGTGCTTTCACCAAATCGAGGGGATTGTGGCCGAGAACAAGGCCCTGTCCACGGAGGTGGACCGGCTTCGGTCAGAAGTTGGGGAGAAGGTGGCCGAGATGAGTGCTCAGGAAGAGCACCGTCTCGAGCTTACTCGGCGTTTAGCTGACCAGTATCGGCAGAGGACAGGTCAGTCGCGTACTCCGAGCAGCTGTATATAGCCGTGTGGTTAGTTTTGTTGACCAGGGGATTGTTCTTGTAGAATTGGAGGAAGAGGTTGCGCGCCTCCGACAAGATAAGGAGCAGCTCGGTCAAGAGCTTGCCGGGGCGCTGGAGGCCAGGCGCCGAGCAGGCGAGGAGCTAAGCCACAGGAATCGGGAGCTGTCTAGTAATAACCGTGGCACCCCTTTTTATTTGGTTGATCAACGTTCCTTTCCTTGTTCTTGAACTAACCTCCTGCTTGGTTTGTAGTGCTCAAGGTGAATTCCAAGAAGCACTTAGACGAGCTGGTCAAGGATCGGGACTCCTAGAAGGCTAACTGCATTAGGCTTTAGAAAGGAGTAGCCCCGGTTCTGGACTTGATCTGTCCCGAGCTTCCTGAAGACCAGCCCCGCGCGCCGCAACTGACGCTAGTCGAGAAATCGCAACGGGCGTGGGACTGGCTCCAGCAGTTCGTTAAGGATGCCGGGGAGTTCGCCGGCACGCATGTCCTCAGCATGGTGCGCGCCCATTATCCCCTGGTCGACCTGTCCAGGCTGGATAGGGGGTACGCCGAGGAAGTTGGCCCGCAGGAGGCAGACGACCTTCGAGCTCGCCTGCTAGACTTGTCGTCGACGGTGATCGGCGACATTAACCTATGCGGGACGGCTACTCCCCCCGACCAGCCGGGGTCTGACAGATCGGCCAGGGAGTTGTCGGGGGCATCTATTGCTAGAGATGGGCGGTCGACGCCTGCGGTCTCGACCAGCCAGGCACCGGTGGCCCCGACCCCTTCATCTGGGCAGCAAGGCCAAGCGGGTGATCAGCCCGAGCAATAGGCCTGTAGGATAGTCTGTAGGAGTAGACTAGTAGCCGCCCGATGGGGTGTTTATTGTAAACTCTGTATGTAAAGTTTGTAATAAAGTTTGAATTTTGTCATGACCATGAATTTGAGCGCTGTAATGTTATCTGAGTGATGTATCACTGTGTTTGATTGATAGTCGTTAAGGATCTTTGGCGCAGAGGAAGACTGTTGTACTCGTCGGAAGCTCTGCGTGTAAACAATACATAGCGAAAAAAGAAAAACTTTTTATTATTGCTGATTATGAGAAACTTACAAGCAAAAGGTCTTGGAACTTATGGATAAAAACGGCGCAGATTGTCTATGTGCCAAGAGTTAGGCACGCGTGTTCCATCTGGATACGCCAGTCTGTAGGATGTAGGGCGTGTGACTTCGGCGACCACAAAGGGTCCTTCCCAAGGCGTGGATACTTGTGCGTTCCTTCCTGGCTTGTTTTCCACTTAAGTACCAGGTCACCGATCACGAAAGAACGGTCTTTGACGTTCCTGTTGTGATACCGCCTGATGGCTTCGAGATACTTTGCTGTTCGGAGACATGAAACTAGACACTTTTCCTCCATGCAGCTGATTTCGAGCTCCCTGGCGTTGTCAGCCGTTGATTGGTCGAAGTTTTCAACTCTTGGAGATATGAAGGTTATATCGGACGGAAGTACTGTTGATGGTCCTTAAGTATCAAATTTAATTATCAAATAAACAAAGAAAAGGATCCAAATGAAATCAACATCTAGACTTAGGGTTTTCTCTGACAGAATTCCACGAGTTTTGGTGTTTGTCTTTTTCTGCAGGGGGTTATCAGGAAATACGGAAGAAAGGCCCACACGTCGGGATTACGTAGAGATATTAAAGTGCCGCGCAATTATCTTACATCTAGAAGACTCCAGAAGCCACGAGACCGAAGCAGAGGCGAAACGGGGCCAGAGGCAGGGCGCCCGCCCTCCTGCCCTGGGCGCCCGCCCCCTCTAAGAGTCCAATCAGGACTCTGCTTCGTGGGAGATCTCCAACGACCTAAAGGATCAAGGATAACCATTCAATCTAAGTCGGTTTGATCCAACGGCCCATATTCACTTGAAGGGACTATAAAACTAGACCCCCTGGCCCCTGGAGGAGAGAGCCTCTCAACCCTAATTCATTGTTCTTCAAGGGAGAAGAAGCCCCTGATCAAGATTAGAGCCACCACATCAATTAGACATCTAGATTAGCATAGCTACATAGGATTAGAACTAGAAGGAGTCAATCTTCGATTGGTTTCCGGATCTGTCAAGAGGATTCTTGGTAATTCTCTAATTGTGCTTCTAATTGTTCTTCTAATTATCTTTGTTCTTCGATATTATGAATATGACTTTGTTCTACTTCAATATATTGCTTATGACTTTGCTCTACTTGCTTATATTCAAGATTATATTGTTCTTAGTTTATCATAGTTATGTACTTGGCATAGTTAGATTGGATCTATATACATGCTTAGGATCGTATAGCGTTTATCCATTGGATCCATGGGTAAATGATAGATATTGTGTAGGCATGGTGCTTATACCGTATTTATCTACGATTGTACCCAATATGCCAGATCGTGGGGTAGTTCGTGATAGTGACAGCTTCATTGATTCTTATATAGTCCCCCTCTCGTGTATTGGGCTGGCAGAGCAACATTATTACAGGGGAGTGATTGCTATGTTTCTCATTTACCTTGCTAATATCACTATGCATGGGCGTAGTCTTGTCTCGCAATGATTGCTAAGTATGCTTGCACTAATTATGATAATGCTAGACTATATAGTTGAGAATAACTTAGGGAATATTCTTGTAGTTCGTTCTAATACCATGCTAATGACTTTCTAGATTATCTAATTGAGGTGCTTATCATATATATATGTGGCTGATCAGATTAAATATCTTTGTCACTATTCATTATTTCATATATCTTTTATGTGACACTTATCCCTGTATGAAAGAGTTAGATAAATGTTCTCAATTATACATGCAATGATAGATACTCAATCTCATATTCTATTCTGTAATAAATATTGATGATTGCTAATCCCTTCCAAGTGGAAAAAATATAAATAACGATACCTGGAATACTTCCCGGTTAAAATGCTACATCGGTATTAATCTGTGCGCTTGCAGATTCCATTCATTATTTATTTAGAAGAGCAATTGCATATTTCAATACCGCGTCTCTCATGTCATGCTGGGGATGACAACTTGGCTTAAGTGGTGTGAGGGATAGGTTTGGCATTTTTTGGCACCGTTACTAGATTTAGAGAACTTAGTCTACTTTTGGTAATGATGTTAAGAGTACCCAACAAGCATTTTTGGCGCCGTTGCCGGGGAAGGTTGATTACTATTCGAGAATGGAATAAAGATTTTGAGTTATCATTTGCATCACTAATATGATTGAGCTTATCTATTCTCTCATACAGTTTTACCCCGATATTTTTCTATTTTACCTTATGCAGGGGAATGTATGAATAGAAGACATCTTCCAGGAAATTTTGTTGACAATCCCGAAGCATTATTCAGAAGAACTAGAGCCAAGCTCAAGAAGAGATCATCAACACTTCAGCAAGAAGCTTCATCCAATCAAGAAGATCACCGGAACTTGTCTTCAGAGTTCGAGGCCATGGCGAACAAATCAATCCGCGAGTTCTCAGCTCCCACTACGGACAACATCCGCACTGGACCTGCTGCAGAGATCGACGGCAAGTTTGAGCTCAAGCCTGGATTTATCAACATGGTGCAATCCAACCAGTTCTGTGGGAGGGCACACGAAGATGCTAGTGCTCATCTCCAACACTTCTTGGAGATTTGCAGCACATTTAGCAAATCAGGAGTTTCCAGAGATGCTATACTACTTCGCCTCTTCCCATTCTCACTGTTAGGAAGAGCGAAGCAGTGGTTCTATGCTACAAAGGAGAAGAATACTACGTGGGCACTCTGCTCAACAAACTTCTTGGCTAAGTTCTTTCCCATGGGCAAGACCAATGCTCTCCGTGGGAAGATTACAAGTTTTCAGCAACAAAATGATGAATTTGTTCCAGAAGCATGGGAGCGCTTTCAAGACTACATCCTAGAATGTCCCCATCATGGAATGGAGAGTTGGCTATTGATGCAGACGTTTTATCATGGGCTAAGCAACAGTGCCCGAGAGACCATGGATGCTGCAGCTAGAGGAGCATTCTTATCACTTACTATACCACAAGCCACAGCTCTTATGGAGAAGATGGCGTCCAATCAAGGCTAGAATGAAGAGAGGACCCAAACACGCAAGAGAGGTGGAGGTATGCATCAGCTCAAGGAGGTAGACATGCTGTCTGCAAAGCTAGACCTGCTCATGAAGAAGATCGATGATAGAGCTGGAGACAAGAAAAAAGTTATGCACATCTACGACTCTCACATGACTTGTGAGGAGTGTGGAGACACTGGACAGTCAGGCAACCACTGCCCTGAGATACTTGAGGATGTGAACTACATCAACAACAACTACTACTACTACAACCGTCCTCAACAAAATCAAGGTTGGAATCAACAGAGGCCTAACTACTCAGGTAATTATCAAGGTAAAAATTCTTACAACAATAACAATAAATTTCCACCTCTGAGAGAGTTAGTGTCTAATCAAGGAAAGCTAATGGATAACCTATCTAAGAAATTGGCATCCAATAATAAAATGTTAGAAAATATAAATAATAGAATGGATAGTTTCTCTACTGCCATCAAGAATCAAATTAGCTTTAATAAAATGATTGAATCTCAGTTAAATCAAATAGCTACTGCTGTTCCTACTACTAACCCCGGTATACCATCACAACCGGAAGGATTAGAATCTGCAAATCTTGTAGACTTGTTTGATGCAGGTAACTGGAGTAACCCCGTCACTGAATTCTCTATTGACCTTCTGCCGGTCAAGAGAGGAGATCCAGGATGCCCCGTCATTCCGATCTCCATCGGCATGGTGGACGTCCCAGAAGCACTGTGCGACTTTGGCTCTAGTGTCAACATTATACCCAGGGTACTCTATGAGAACTTCTTTACATATCCTTTATTAGAGACAACCATGTGTTTGCAGTTTGTAGATCAAACGATAACTTTTCCAAAGGGAATATTGAAGAACCTCTGCGTCCGAGTTGGTACCTTGTATGCCCTAGCAGACTTCGTAGTGGTAGAGACCGGTAATGATGAGAGAGCACCCATCATCTTATGGAGGCCATTCTTGAACACCACGGGAGCTATCATCTACGCTAGTGCTGCCAAGATCAGTTTGTACGTCAAAGGGAGGAAGGAGACATTTTTCTTCAAGAACAAGACTACACAAATTCTAGATCAATCTAGACGTGAGTCAAGGAAGAGGACCAACAGGAGGAATAGGAACAAGCAAGTGTGGACCGAGTCAGCTAAGATGGTCACTGTAGTTCATGGAGTCCAAGATCACCAACTCAAGTCACCGTTTTTGACCAAGAAGGACGACCCAGCAATGCCAAGCATTTACTGCTCCATAAATGGATACAACTTCTACAAGACGACTTGTGACACCGGATCGGGCGTCAACATAATGGCTGCAGTCACCTATCGGCTCTTGTTCGGGACCATGCCCCTAAGACCAACATACATTCAGCTCCAGATGGCAGATCAGACATTTCGAGAAGTTAAAGGAATAATAACTGATATCTCAGTCAAAATAGACGATCACTTTGTCTACACAGACTTTCAAGTTATTGACATGGGAGAAGACGAGTATGATCCACCCATCATCCTTGGAAGACCGTTCCTCAGCACCGTTAAAGCAATTATCCACATTGGAACCGGAGAAGTCCATATGCACTTCCCCTCAGAGAAGGTACGCCGTTATTTTACTGACCCTAACTATATCGTTGAAGAATCTAAGCAGGTCAGAAAACGACGCAACCGCAACCAGAGGAGGCAGATCATCAGGGACGGATGGGCAGACTATGTAGGAGAAGTTGTAAGATCAGAAGACGTAGAGTTTAAACAGAATTATCCAGAGGAGACTGAAGCACCGAGTCAGGTATGGAAAGAGAAGATAACTATACATAAAGAGGAGGCGCTGCCGGAAGTACCGACTACGCCACCCAACGAATCCCAGGACAATTAAGAAAGAGGAGAGTCCCGTTCGGAGATCTTAAAAATGCCAAATGCCTTGCCAAGAGATAACTTGGTAGTTATCCATTCCCTTTCAATTATTTCAAATAGTTTACTTAGTTAATCATGTTCGTACTATCCTAAAAAGAAAATAAAAATATGAAAAAACAGTAAGCCCCATGTGAGTATAGAGTGGCATAAAACCCATAAGTATATTCATTGTGGTGGCATAAAAATAAAATAAATATTTCTTTTCTACTTTATAAAATGAAAATATAAAAAAATTTAGTGAGTAATAATTATTAAGGAGTCTCAACATGATAAAGGCTAGATATTTATGCTAACACTTAATCAAGTTCCACAAGCTTTGTTGTCTATTTGAGCTCCACAGAATCTAAGAATCAAGAAGACTAGCAGACAGAGGACATTCTAATCGCTGTCAGAATGTTGCTGACTTTCAAATACACCTCTGCCACCTGCTAGCTACATCAAGAAAAATTACGTCAAAATTCAGCTTGGGGGAGAGCACCCCCACTTATCCCGATAAGTATTTCTATCTATCTATCTTTATACTTATATTATATTAAAATATAACTATGAAAAACCAAATAAAGATTTTTATACTTATATCTATCTTTTGCTTAGTGTTTAATAAATAAATAAAGTGGCTATGTTAATCTGTATCTAAATAAAACTCAAGCATAGATATGAGGAATAGTTGCTCTGCCTAATTTGCACATTTTAAGTTCTCTCTCAAGTTTAGATATAACTGTTATAATTTAAAGC
This sequence comes from Sorghum bicolor, assembly GCF_000003195.3. NCBI lineage: Eukaryota > Viridiplantae > Streptophyta > Magnoliopsida > Poales > Poaceae > Sorghum > Sorghum bicolor. Next base: position 38,858,079 of record NC_012873.2, read on the forward strand.
TTGCTCTAGACCTAAACTTGTGGGATGAAAACTTGATCTGAAGTCTAAGTTGTTAACGGATACGATATGGGAAGGCTGAGCTGCTGTTTATCTCTTCCTAGAGATGCTAGAATTCTAGAGAATTTTATCTTTCAAAAATCTTTAAAATATTGCATGATGAGTTCCTGTATGATGAGTGTTTAAATTCCTACCACAGCCATATATACATGCTTGCTAGACTTTGAGCCACACATTTACTATATACTGCTTATGAGCATTGAGTGTGGTCAAGCTGTGTAGACCCTTAGGAGCTTGTCATGTGGTTAAATCAAGATTCACTTGCACGTTCACTCATATATGCTACTTCTACTCCGGAAGTACCATCCACATATATATGTACTCATTTCCATCTCCAGAATCACCTAAAAATATTCCACTCCTAATCCAGGAGAGAATAGCCAAAAATAATTTTGTTTTTCCCTTGTGAAATAAATGCTCCAGTTATCTTTTTACTACCACTAGCTATATTATCTCAAGAGATGAGTGCTCTAAAAAAAAGAAAAGAAGATAGATACGAGGAAATAAAAAGGGGCAAGTGCCTGGAACCTCAAAAGAAAAGAAAGAGTGAGACGAGAGGTAAAAATGGACAAGTGTCCGACAGTAGAATTAGGGGTACAAGATACCCACCTGAGAGAAAAGAAAAAGAAGAGCATCTCATTCTCCTCACTATTCAAAAAGCAAGAAAGGTATGTATCCCCTCAAAGAGCAAAAGTAGAATTAGACTTTCACCATTGTTATCACCATCATCACCATACACCATTCATTCGCCACACATGCACATCTTGATTTGACTTATTGATTTGTTTCTTTGGATCCATGGTTTGACTATGCAATAAATGTCTTGTAAGTATGTATATTTTATCTCCCACCTATGAGCTCCAGATATTAAAGCCTTATTAGAGTAGGATGAGAGAGAGGGCAATGTCATTATGCTTTATACCACAAATACTACATATCTTGAGCGAAGGCATATACCATCACTGCCTTGGTAAGGATCCAGAAATACCACAAAAGAGAGATTTGAGAGAGTCATACAAGGAATCTCTGAGTTTTATTTGAAAATCTGCAAAAACACCAGAGCTATAGCTGATCAAGAATAAGAGACATGGCACTTGACTAGACTGTTCTATCTTTTAACTACTCAAGATGGAAGTGACGGTTACAAGTCCCGTGGTGAAAGGTAAAGTAAGTAAGTTTTAAGTCTTGACAGTTTACTCTATCTCAGAGATGAGATCTTATTTAAAAAGCATGTGTACCGTCAATTTTTAAAGATATTGCAACAACTTATGATCCATAGCTGAGTCTATCCTTGCTCAGGGACGAGCAAGAGGTAAGCTTGGGGGAGTTTGTTGACGGTCCTTAAGTATCAGATTTAATTATCAAATAAACAAAGAAAAGGATCCAAATGAAATCAACATCTAGACTTAGGGTTTTATCTGACAGAATTCCACGAGTTTTGGTGTTTGTCTATTTCTGCAGGGGGTTATCAGGAAATACGGAAGAAAGGCCCACACGTCGGGATTACGTAGAGATATTAACGTGTCGTGCAATTATCTTACATCTAGAAGACTCCAGAAGCCACGAGACCGAAGCGGAGGCGAAACGGGGCCAGAGGCAGGGCGCCCGCCCTCCTGCCCTAGGCGCCCGCCCCCTCTGAGAGTCCAATCAGGACTCTGCTTCGTGGGAGATCTCCACCGACCTAAAGGATCAAGGATAACCGTTCAATCTAAGTCGGTTTGATCCAACGGCCCATATTCACTTGAAGGGACTATAAAACTAGACCCCCTGGCCCCTGGAGGAGAGAGCCTCTCAACCCTAATTCATTGTTCTTCAAGGGAGAAGAAGCCCCTGATCAAGATTAGAGCCACCACATCAATTAGACATCTAGATTAGCATAGCTACATAGGATTAGAACTAGAAGGAGTCAATCTTCGATTGGTTTCCGGATCTGTCAAGAGGATTCTTGGTAATTCTCTAATTGTGCTTCTAATTGTTCTTCTAATTATCTTTGTTCTTCGATATTATGAATATGACTTTGTTCTACTTCAATATATTGCTTATGACTTTGCTCTACTTGCTTATATTCAAGATTATATTGTTCTCAGTTTATCATAGTTATGTACTTGGCTTAGTTAGATTGGATCTATATACATGCTTAGGATCGTATAGCGTTTATCCATTGGATCCATGGGTAAATGATAGATATTGTGTAGGCATGGTGCTTATACCGTATTTATCTGCGATTGTAGCCAATATACCAGATCGTGGGGTAGTTCGTGATAGTGACAGCTTCATTGATTCTTATATAGTCCCCCTCTCGTGTATTGGGCTGGCAGAGCAACATTATTACAGGGGAGTGATTGCTATGTTTCTCATTTACCTTGCTAATATCACTATGCATGGGCGTAGTCTTGTCTCGCAATGATTGCTAAGTATGCTTGCACTAATTATGATAATGCTAGACTACATAGTTGAGAATAACTTAGGGAATATTCTTGTAGTTCGTTCTAATACCATGCTAATGACTTTCTAGAGTATCTAATTGAGGTGCTTATCATATTTATTATGTGGCTGATCAGATTAAATATCTTTGTCACTATTCATTATTTCATATATCTTTTATGTGACACTTATCCTTGTATGAAAGAGTTAGATAAATGTTCTCAATTATACATGCAATGATAGATACTCAATCTCATATTCTATTCTGTAATCAATATTGATGATTGCTAATCCCTTCCCAGTGGTAAAAATATAAATAACGATACCTGGAATACTTCCCGGTTAAAATGCTACATCGGTATTAATCTGTGCGCTTGCAGATTCCATTCATTATTTATTTAGAAGAGCAATTGCATATTTCAATACCGCGTCTCTCATGTCATGCTGGGGATGACAACTTGGCTTAAGTGGTGTGAGGGATAGGTTTGGCATTTTTTGGCACCGTTACTAGATTTAGAGAACTTAGTCTACTTTTGGTAATGATGTTAAGAATACCCAACAAGTACTGCCTCGGAGCCATAAACCATGAAGTAGGGTGATACACCTGTATTGCGACTGGCCTGTGTTCGGAGACCCCAGACCACGGCCGGCAATTCTTTCATCCATCGACCAGGCGCTCTGTCGTTCTCGGTGTACAACCTTTTCTTTAGGGCATCAATGATCATTCTGTTCGCACGTTCGACTTGACCGTTTGCTCGTGGGTGAGCTACTGACACGTATTTTACGACTATGCCTCTGTCATCGTAGAAGTCCCAGAACGTAGTGCCAGTGAACTGAGTACCCAGGTCGGTGATTATACTATTTGGTATCCCGAATCTGTGTATGATTTGATTGAGGAACTCCACAGCCTTCTCGGAGGTTGCTTTGACCAGTGGCATGTATTCGATCCACTTCAAGAATTTGTCCATTAACACGAAGACGAACTTGAAGTTGCCGAGAGCCAGTTTAAATGGCCCGATCATGTCGAGGCCCCAGCAGGCAAAAGGCCAGGATGACAGAATAGTTTGAATCTCATGAGCAGGTACGTGGGTCCTTTTGGCGAAGAACTGGCATCCTTCGCAATGTCGGACCAGTTTTTCTGCATCGGATACCGCGGTTGGCCAGTAAAAACCTGCTCGGAAAGCCTTCCCTACCAGTGTTCTAGAGGCTGCGTGGTTGCCGCAGGATCCGGCGTGTATGTCGTCTAGGAGCTTGATGCCATCCTCTTGGGATATGCATTTGAGCAGCACTTCGGAACTTGCATTTTTTCGCATAAGTTTGCCGTCCACCAGTATGTAATTCTTTGATCGTCAAATGAGGCGCTCGTTCTCCGTTTTATCCTGAAAGCCTGACCCGTCCGATATATACCTGATGAACGGGGTGCGCCAATCACGGATGCTGGTTGTTGGAGTAGCGTCGTCTATGAGCATTGCCTCAATAGGTTGCTTTGCGACCAGGTCTGTGCCCACACTTGGCTCATGGATGTCCTGGACGAAAACACCTCGCGGGATCTGGGCCCGAGATGACCCTAACTTTGACAGCGCATCCGCTGCCTGGTTCTTGTCCCGGACCACGTGGATGTACTCTATGCCATAGAAGTTGGATTCCCATTTGCGGATTTCTTTGCAGTAGAGATCCATCTTCTCGTGGGTTGTGTCCCATTCCTTGTTGAGCTGGTTGATAACTAAAGCGGAGTCACCGTGGACGTAGAGGCGTTTGACTCCCAACTCAACGGCTAGTCGTATGCCATGCAGGCATGCTTCGTACTCAGCGACGTTGTTTGACGCCGGAAAGAGGATCCTAAGGACGTAACGTAATTTGTCCTTGTTAGGCGACACGAAAAGTATCCCAGCGCCGGTGCCGTTGATGTACAAGGACCCGTCGAAGAACATTGACCAATGGTCGGAGACGTCGGAAACGGGAGGCTCGTTAAGATCCGTCCACTCTGCGATGAAATCGACCAGGGCCTGAGACTTGACTGTGGTGCGGCTCTGGAAATCTAGGGAGAATGGGCATAACTCCATTGCCTATTTTACAATTCTGCCATTGGCGTCTTTATTGCGTAGAATATCCCCAGAGGGAAACTGGTGGTTACCAAGACCCGATGGCCGTCGAAGTAGTGCTTTAGCTTCCTCGACGTTATTAGAATGGCGTATATGAGCTTCTGTATTTGTGGGTATCTGGCCTTGGACTCATTTAAGACTTCGCTTATGAAATAAATGGGTCTCTAGACCTTGTAGACGTGGCCTGGCTCGTCTCGCTCGACCACTATTGCCGTGGAGACGACCCTGTCGGTTGCTGCAATGTAATGAAGTAGGTCTTCATTGGGCTGAGGCGCTGTGAGAACAGGCGGTGAGGTAAGGAAAGTCTTGAGCTGGGTGAACGCAGCGTCAGCTTCCTCTGATCAGGAGAATTTTTCCAACGCCTTCAAGAGTTTGAAGAAGGGAAGGCCTTTTTCTCCTAGTCTTGAGATGAAGCGGCTGAGGGCGGCCATACATCCGGTGAGCTTCTGGATATCCTTGACGTTCTTAGGTGGTCGCATGTCGAGCACTGCTTTTACTTTTGAACGATTCGGTCGTATGCCGTCGCGGCTGACGACGTTGCCGAGCAGTAGACCAGAGAGGACCCCAAAGATGCACTTTTTGGGGTTAAGCTTCCATTTGTACTTGTTTAGTGCCTTAAAGGTTTAGTCTAAGTTGTCGATTAGGGTGCTTGCGTCCCTTGTTTTGACGACGACGTCGTCTACATAAGCCTCGACGAGGTCGTCACGAATCTCGTCGTGGAGGCATTGCTGGATGGCCCGTTGATAGGTGGCTCCGGTGTTTTTGAGTCCGAAGGACATGGTCGTGTAGCAGTATGCGCCGAAAGGAGTAATGAAAGACGTTTTGATCTGATCATCCTCCGTTAGCGAGATCTGGTGATAACCAGAGTAGCAGTCTAGAAAAGAGAGGAGTTCGCATCCGACCGTTGAGTCGACCACCTCGTCGATGCGAGGGAGACCAAAAGGATCTTTAGGACAGTGTTTATTGAGATCAGTGTAATCAACGCACAATCTCCATTCATTATTCTTTTTGCCCACAAGAACCGGATTGGCGAGCCAATCAGGATGATACACCTCTTGTATAAATCCGGCTGCTAAAAGCCGTGTTATTTCTGTCCTAATAGCCTCCTTTTTGTCACGAGCGAACCGTCGCAGCTTTTGCTTGATGGGCCTTGCGGTCTCCGAGACATTTAAGGAGTGCTCGATCAGGTTTCGTGGAACGCCGGGCATGTCTGCGGGTTTCCATGCGAAAACGCTCACGTTGTCCCTTAGAAACGTGACGAGCGCGTCTTCCTATTTAGGATCCAGGTTGGCCCTGATGAGGGCCGTCTTCTCGGGGGTGACTTCGACCAGCTGTACTTCCTTGTACTTCTTGGACTTTGAATTCTTCCTAGCGGTCTCCTGTTCGGGTAGTCGGAGCTGGTCGGGAGGTAGCTGTGCAGCTTGGGCTGCTGTTTCTGCCATGCGAATTGAAAGATCAATTGCTTCGGTGATCTTGAAGCTCTCCTCCTCGCAAGTGTATGCAGTGTAGACATTGCCTCTGACAGTTAGGACGCCCTTCTCTGTAGGCATTTTGAGGACCAGGTATGAGTAATGTGGAACTGCCATTAACTTTGTCAGCGATGGTCGGCCCAGTATAGCGTGGTATGTTCCATCAAAGTCGACGACCACAAAGTTGACGAACTCCGTTCGAAAGTGGTCGGATGTGCCAAATTGGACAGGCAGTGTTATCTGTCCGAGGGGCACTGAACTTTGACCTGGCAAGACTCCCCAGAATTTAGCGTCGTATGGCTTTAACTGTGCTGGGGTTATCTTGAGGGCAGGTAAACTATTGCGAAAGAGGATGTCGATGGAACTTCCCCTGTCGACGAGCACGCACTCGAATCTGAGGGAAACGTCCTGGCTCCGGGATAGTGGCCCACTGATCCTTCCTGCTGAAGGAGATTTCCCTCTGTGACCAGGGAGGAAATTTTGGATCTGCGATCAGGCCATCCGTGCTGTCTATGTTGAGGCAGGCTCTCTTTAAGAGCTTTCTTTCTCGCTTAGATTCGATGGAGACCTTGCCCCCGAAGATGGAGTGGACCATGTCGGTGGGACTGACATACTCGTGTCGTGGGTCCCTGTCCTGGTCCTCGTCCTCATCTTCATGATCGCGCCCGTCCTGTTTCCCATTTTTCTTGGCGGGGTCGTCTTGAGCGGCCCGCCGTGTGTAGATGTTTTTTAGGACGCGACATTCCTCCATCGTGTGGTTAGATTTTGGATGCAGTTGGCATGGTCCCTTCAACGTCTTGTTGTAGTCTTCCTGGTAGTCTCGCCGCGCATTGGGACGCTTGACCGTATTCACCTCGTGGTCGTGCTCGCGAGGGCGCTTGCCTCTGAAGCCGTCACGATTGTCACGCGGCCTGTCCCAGCCTTCTTAGTTGTCGGGGCGACGATGGTTCCTGTTGTCAAAACGACCTCGACTATCATCTCGTCGAGGAGGCTGGTCGGGACCTCTCGCATCGTCCTGGATGAGTTTTTCTGCGTCGTCAGCGTCGGCGTAATTTTTAGCCGTGGCGAGGAGCTCGGCCATCGTTGTTGGCCTTTTGCACAGCAGCTTGTTCCTCAGTGCTTCATGGTAGCGCAGCCCCTTGATGAAAGCAGATATGGCCTCGTCGTGGGAAATTTTAGGGATCTTAAGGCGCATATCCGAGAATCATTGGATGTAATCGCGCAAAGGCTCGTTTTTCCTGTCCCTTATCCTGTCGAGGTCGTACTTGTTCCCAGGCTGCTCGCAGGTAGCGATGAAGTTGTCGATGAAAGCCTGGCGTAGTTCTTCTCAAGAGTCGAAAGAGTCCTCGGGCAGGCCAAGGAGCCACTGGTGGCCAGCCTGGTCGAGGACTACTGGGAAGTAGTTGACCATGACGTGCTCATCTCCTGCTGCTGATCGGACGGCGATCTCGTAAAGAGTGATCCAGTTCTCTGGGTTTTCCTTGCCGTCGTATTTTTTGAGTTTCTCGAGCTTGAAATTGCAGGGCCACACGACCTGGCGGAGGTGTGAAGAAAATTGTCTGAGGCCCGGGGGGCCATGCGTTGCATCGTACTCAATACGACGCAGGTTTTCGTGGACTGCTCTCTCTGTGGCGCGTCTGTTGATGCGGTCTCGGGTGTCTTTGGGAGGGATGTTGTATCGAAGATCCCTGTGCTGGTTTACTTCCTGACCACGCCCGCGATTCTGCTCGTGATGGCCGCCAGCATCCCGACCGCCATTCACGCCGTGAATCTTTTCGATGATTGTTGGGGGAACGGCTGCGGTGGTGCCTGTTGGGTTGTGGTGAGGTCCGGTTGCGATGAGTCTGGTCGGAGGAGACCTCTGTATAGGAGATAGCTTGGACTCTTTTGAGCAGAGTGGTTGTCTGTCCCATCGCGGCGATCAGGTGTGCTCGAACGCTGGATCGGACACCCTGGCATTCGGGAGTATCAGGGAGTCGATCTAAGTTGGCCATGGCGACAGCCACGTTGGCGCTTGGCGTTTTGTAGACTAGCTGATCCCCGACCATGTCGAAAGCGTCGGTGAGGTTATGTGGCGGGAGTTGGCGTTCCTCGTCCGCGCGTCGTCGGGCACGGTCAGCATTGCGCTGCTCACGGAGCTGCCTCTGCTCGTCTGTTTCTCCGTCAATGACCGGCTCATCGGCGCTGACATTGAAAACGAGGTCTCCATGCCGAGGTGGAAAGACCGGGAAGCGAGAGAAACCCGGAGGATACGGAGGTAAATCCAGGTCGTAGTCTTCGTCCACAGAATTTATGACTTTGGTACGAACGGAGCCAGTGCTAGAGTTTGTGCTGGAAGCCTGGCCGTCCCGTAGTTCTCGGATCGTCACCATGTTGACGTAGTGACGAGCTGGTCGATTGCTTCGCTTTGGCAACCAACCAGCCCCGTTGAAGAGGGATTGGATGTGCTGTGAGTAGTGAACGGCTGAATTGTTCAGCCCGTAAGGAGAGCCTTGATCTGGACTAGCCTCGAGTTTGATGGATCGTCCTGAGGGGGTCGAGGTTATCGTCAGAGACGTTCCCAGCTGTTTGTGTGTGACGACACGAGTTAGCCGGTGGGAGTTGTAAAAATCCATCGACGTGGCTTGGTCAGGCTGGCGCGAGATCCCATCTATTAGTCGGAAAGCTTCGAGAAGCTTGAGATCGGCGCGATCAAGAGCTCGGAAAAGGTCCGAGCCACCGATCTTCTTTCCCCTGTAGCGCGGAAGCGGTGGTCGGGTGCTCGGTGCCGGTGTCCGCGTGGTCGGAGCCGATGCCGCCGTCATCCCAGATCGGATCTGGGTTTCTTCGGAAACCGTGACCGCGGGGCCACTGCCGCGGGTTGTCCACGTAATCTGGCCGACGGTGAACGTGAGGCCTTCAGGCACGGCCGCGGAAGCTGGAATGATGACCATCTTGTTCGCTGGAAAAGTTGTACGCACACCCCCTACCTGGCGCGCCACTATCGACGAAAGCTAGTCGGCAGTCTACCTTGGGGTATGCCCACGGTAGTAGTTTATCGGTAGACGGTGCGCAAACTACGAACTCAATGGTGACGCAAGACACGGACAAGCTTTTTATCTAGGTTCGGCCGCCGTGTGGGCGTAATACCTACGTCCTGCGTCTGATTGTATTGGATTGAGAATAATCTGTCCTAGGGGGGTCCCTTGCCCCTCCTTATATAGTCCAGAGGGCAGGGTTACAGATTTGGAAACTAATCCTAGTCGGTTACAATTGCCATAGATAGTTCGATATCAATTCCTATTCTAACCGACTAGAATCCTGCTTGATCTCCACGTCTTGTTCCCTTGCGCGAAACTCTGAGCTGTCGGATCAAGCCTCGAACTTGTCTCGTAATGGGCCAAGCCTCCTGGCCCAAGTCTAGCCGTAAGGGTATAGGGGTTTATACCCCCACAATATATGTCTCTATGTGAGTCAAACTGAAGCTTGATTAATTTCAATACTTATATCTAGAAGATATTCAAGCAAGGATCACAATATTGAAGAAATGGTTATTCAATGGATGCTTAATGTGATATGACTTGAGTATGGCTTGATAAGGTGAAGATAGCAAGGAAAGGGCTTCGAGGGACTAAGCGGAGGTGAAGGGATAAGCGACGGCTTAAGGACCGAGGTACCATGGCTAAGGTGAAGAAGAGAGTACTTGCATTGAGTCGAGGAACTAATCAAGCTATGAGGAGTCATATTGTGTTGAGGATCAAATCATTAGTTGAAGTGACTTGAAGCCACGGAGGTGAACTCATATGTGTTGAAATGGGTCAAGTCACATGCTCAAGGTGTGTTTGCTCAAGAAAAGGAGACAAAGTTGATTGCAACCCTTTATGGAGTAATATTGAGAAGAAATGACATATGAAGACACTGAAGACTCAAGTGGTTAAAATTGGTTATATTCTCTTGTTCTTGAGTATAGGTATCCCGCACTATCAAGGGGGATGCAATACGAATGATAGACAAGTCTCAAGTGCTCAAACTAACCGAACCCAAGTGCTAACATGAGAGAAAACACTTAGCACTGCACCTGCACAAGTTGATCTTGGAGCTTGTTCACTGTAGGGTTAGATAGCCCTCGAAACAAACTTTCCGAAAAGTCCAAAATCACTACAAATAGAGTTCGGAGTAAAAAGTTGTGGCTTTTTCCGTAAGGTGACCTGTGCTGTTTTTACAAGGGCGGCAGTGCCGCCCCTGTACGTCACAACGGCTAGTTTTCGAATCCTAACAGCTAGTTTGAGTGGGATGAGTATATATACCCATCCCACTGCTTCTGGTCATGCTGCTGAGGCTCCAGACCTTCCCAACCTTTTGTAAAGCCTCTCCCCAACCCTCTCTTTGTGAGAGTATTGTGCTTAGTGCATAATTTAGTGTTGGGGCTATGTGATTAAGTGTTAGAGAGTATATTAGAGTAATCCTAACCTTGAGCACTTGTTGGGCTTCATTGATCTTCGTTGTGCATTTGTTACTCTTAGAGGTGAAGCCTCCTAGACGGCTAGGCATCACCCGGCGAGCTCCCGTGCTTGTGGTGAGCAGCGGGACAATTTGTAAACATCTCTTGCAGCTAGTGAAATTACCCCTCCTTCAAGAGGTAACACTCTTGTTTGGAGAATGAGGGAAGGGCAAGCCATTGGTGGCAAGCTGGTCCTTGTGTGGGCACCTCAACAATGTGGACTTAGGCAAGGCTTAGTGGTGACGCCGAACCACGGGAAAAATATCGTGTGCTGATTTATATTCTTGCATTGCTATTATTGTTGAGGTGATTGTAGGGCTTGTGGCCAATCTACTTGGTGGTACTTGTTCTGCTGCGTATATCTATTATTCAGTGACTAACATACTTGCAGGAAGCTAGGAAATTTATCTAATCTAAATTTCCTTGGTTGAATTTTAAATTGTACTAAGTTCCTCCTGCGTAGGCCGGCAGTGCCGCCCTCTAATCTAATAGAGTTTTGAGTTAAAACTTTATAGATTTGTCACTGGATATCTCTAGTACATCTTCACCAAGTTTGGGCTCTGTTGGACTCACGGTTACAAGAAGGCAGTGCCGCCCTCAAAGGGAGGCAGTGTCGCCCTATGTTTTAGTTTCTGTTTGAGCAGAATTTTTTGCAGGCCTATTCACCCCCCTCCTCTAGGCCTCCTTGGTGACATCAAGGTCCTTTCAAAGGATGCGGTGCCTGGTTGTAGAAAGGCAGCGGTGGTTGTTGCAGGAACTGGTTCCATCCTCCTCCACCCCACCCCCAGTCTTCTTCCGAGTGTGGCCGAGGCCCCCTTCCTCTTCGTCGATTTGCCATCTCCTCCTTTCATACCTGTGCAAAGCTCTTCTTTTATTCATTACCCTAGAACACCTTGACGAAGTTTAGCTTCAACGGAGGCTCGATCCAGACATCTCCCTCTCCGATGGGATAGCAATCCCTGGGCTTAAAGGTCCTCAACTCCCATAGATCTCTCCGAACTCACACCAAATTCTCTCCCTCTCAAACCCTAAACATGGAATAGGAGGAGAAGGATTAGGAATTAGGGATATACTAGAGCTGCCCCCAGAAGTTTTGGATTGCGTCTTCTCCTCTCTTCGGGTTATAGGGTTTGGACCTAGTAACCACCCGACTCTGACTCCACCATGGATGCGCTGGAGCCACCTGTTCGCTCCTTGCATCACCATGTCAAGCTCTCCCTAACTAGAGACAGGCAGACGGACCCTTGCATTCAGAGGTATGGGGCCGAGGAGGAGCTCCCCTCTCTCGGATGGGGGAATCAGATAGGGACCTCGCCGGCAGTGGGGGATCGCCGCCCCATCACGCCACGTTGTCTCCCGAGTCGTCCATCATGTCGTCTCCCCTGTAGTGCTCTTTCTAACTTTTCACCCTGGAGTAATCTCATTGCACCCTTCCCCAACATGTTTTTCGAGAGGTGTTCATGACCTTGTCAGACAAAGAATGGGCATCGAATCAACTTGACTGACTTGTTGGGTCTTATGACATTCTTGATGCATGCTAGACCACGTGTAACCTTAGGCGTGCTTGTTAATATGTGATTGGAATAGTCGTCAATGATAAAATCAACAAAAAAAGGCACAGGAAATTTGTAGTTGTGAGCACAAAAGCGTAGCAAAAAAGTTACAAGTATAAACATGTATATATACATAAAAATTGAAATTTAAAGAAACAAGATTGTGATCATAGAAACATGTCATAAAAAACCATGCTAAAAGATTAGGAACTCAAAAGAATAAAAACACTAAAAAAATTTAGAGCATAGATACCTCAAAAAATAAAATAAAAGATAAAAGACAATTTGGCTACTAGGGAAACAAAGTAAAAAAATTTGAAAATAAAAGAAAATTTTTAAAAAAGTGACAATGACAAATATATTAAAAAGATTACATACAAGAAAGATTATGAGAATAAAAACCAAGAGAACAAATAAAAACTAAAAGAAAATAATTTGACAATGATGACAAACATATATAAATAATTAAAATACAAAAAATAACAGTTTGTACAGTCACATCTTACCACTAAACTACAGTCACATCTTTAAACGTAAGTTTCTACCATATTCTACAAGTTAGGGGGTGTTTGGTTTGCCCTGTTAAATTTTACCCTCATCACATCGAATGTTTGACACATGCATGGAGTACTGAATATAGATTATTTATACAAAACTAAAAATACAGTTGGAGAGTAATTTGAGAGACAAATCTTCTTTTAAGCCAAATTAGTCTATGATCAGATAAAACTACTATACTACATGTTAAACTTTGCCACCCAAACCAAAGACCCCGATAAAGAGTTGGAAAAAGTCTACTTACCCCCTGAAGTATTAAGCTGTGTCTAACCTAGGCCCCCAACTATAAAATTGGGTTTCCTACACTCTAAAGTTTGCAAAACCAGGCATCTAACCACCTAGGGCGGTTTGGGAGGGTGGTTTTGCCACGCTAGCGGCCAGCGTGTCAGTGGTTTGGACACCGTGGCGTAGGGATGCGATGCAGGGGCTTCTTTGGGTCGTTGGCAGACAGGGCCCACTTGTCAGGCGACACCCCTCAAATACCCCATCGGCTCCCCTGTTTCTCTCCTTCTCTGCCCGTGACTCTAGCTCCGGTTGGCGAGCGGCATAGTGAGCTAGGGTTTCGGCAAGCGGCGGCTGCGGAGTTTGGCTGCGGTTTATCACGCTTTGCTGCGGGCAGATGTCGCAGTCCAGTTTAGCTTCGGGTCCCAACATCCATGGTGGAAGTGGAGCTACGTACGATGGCCAGGGTTCGCTGGTGGCGTACCGCGTTGGGCCGCTGGCGTACGAGCCTGCAGTGCTCTGTGACTGCAAGCTAAAGGCCTACAGGTGGATCTCCTGGAGCAATGGGCAGCTAGGTCGGAGGTATTACCGGTGCAGGAGGGCAAGGGTAAGATATGATCCAATCCCCTTTAGTTGTACTGTTGTTTGATTGGGGTGGTACTAAAACGTTGAGTTGCTGACTGACATGGACTGCAAGTTCTACAGTTGGGCCGATGAGGAATGCTCTGCATGGTACAAGGAGTTGTTTAGGGACCTCCGAGATGCAGTGTGGAAGCTCAAGAAGGATGTGGCAAAGAAGGAAGCCGAGGTGGAGGACAAGGACATGCAGTTGGTAGCCAAGCAGATGGAGGTGGAGGAAAAGAAGAAAGAGATTGAGGACAAGCAGATGGTGCTGCAAGTGAAGCAGCAGGAGCTCAATGCCAAGGAGGAGGAGCTGATAGCCAAGCAGCAGCAGTTGGAGGCCAAGGATGTGGTTGTGCAGACATTGGAAGCTCAGCTGAGGATGAAGAACCAATGCATTGATGCACTTGTTGTGCTCTCTGTCTTGCTGGTCATCATCTTGGTTGTGGTCATGTTGAATGCAAAGTAGGGCTGAAGCTAATGCATGTTGACGGTCCTTAAGTACCAAATATAATCATCAAATAAATAAAGAAAAGGATCCGAATGCAACCAACACCCAGACTTAGGGTTTTATCTGACAGAATTCCACGAGTTTTGGTGTTTGTCTATTTCTGCAGGGGGTTATCAGGAAATACGGAAGAAAGGCCTACACGTCGGGTTTACATAGAGATATTAACGTACCGCGCAATTTTCTATCATCTAGAAGACTCCAGAAGCCATGGGAACGAACGGGAAGGTGATCGGGCCCGGGGGCAGGGCGCCCGCCCTCCCCCCAAGGGCACCCGCCCTAGTGCAGAGTCCAATCAGGACCCGTCTCGCGGATTACGCTCCACCGACCTAAAGGATCAAGGATAACCGTTCAATCAATGTTGGTTTGATCCAACGGCCCACGTTCACCTGAGGGGACTATATAAGTAGACCCCCTAGCCCCTGGAGGAGAACAAGTTCATCATAGAGTTGAGAGGTGCCCTCGAAGGATAACCTTTCCTCTAAATAGACTTAGGGCTTAGCATCCAATGTGAGAGTAGACTAGATCTACTAGATTGAGAGAGATAGAGTGGAGGTGTAGATCGGAGGAAGCCCGGCCTGTCGGTGTCTACTCCGAGGTTGTAGCTACGGGATCAAGTTCTGCTAACCCGAGGCTTGCTCTGAGGATTCTTCAGTAATTCGACTTCTAAATTCTAGTAAGTTCTTGTTTTATTGTTCTTTGGTTTATGAGTTTACTTTAATCTCTTCCGGTTGAGTTTAGAGTAATCATTGCTAGCGTAAACGTGGTGTTTGGGCTAGGGTACTCATAGATATCCCCTGACTAGCTGGACCGTGGTAGTAGCGAGGAACGTGACATTTCCGAGTTACCTTTGCAGCCCACATCTCGTTAGCAGGACGGGTAGGGTTTATAGGTGCGGATGGAACATCCTTTGTGGTGTCTAGATTCCATGAGCCTCCCCAATAGAACAGTAGATCATCCTTACCAAGGTTAGAACGAGACTACGGTTGTAGTCTTCTCTATACATCATTCACATCGAATCGCATTCTTTGTAGCCTAAAGGGTAGTAGCAATAGATTTGGTTAGTCAGATGCACGCTTTCTCCCAGTGGTAAAAATATAAATACGATACTCTGGATAACCTCTTGGGTGAAGTGCTCACCGATATCCGTGCGCTTGCGGATCATTTCCTCATGGCGTTACCAAATATCAACAAGCATTTCTGGCGCCGTTGCCGGGGAGAAAGACGGTTTGCTGAGATAACTTTGAGTCTTGGTATTATCTTGTATTATACTTTTATACTTTTATTCTTTTATCTTTTTATTTTTTCCATCTTTATGGATAACTAAAATTCCACACCTATTATTGAATTCTTTGCACCTTCGGAGACCAGCCATAGACCATGGGAGTCAACAAGTCCTTTCTTTGCCCCTAATTATGATCTGTGTCCGGAGTTGATTGCAATAGGTCAAAACCAACCCTTTTCTATAGCCGAGGTCCTATCTTTTAATCAAGAAGATAATGAACTTTTAGCTACACCTAGGGAATCTTTTAATCTTTCTATAAATTTTGGTTTAAACCTAGCCCTACAAGACCATGTTTTTTCTCGATATTTTCACATCGGTCTTAATCATATAACCTTTGGTAGAGTTTTTATTTCTTTATCTGTTAGTAAAGCAAGGTATGTCTTCATTCGTAGACATCCTTCTTGCACTAGTCTTCATAAAAAAATCCTAGAGATAGAGACGGAATCATCTCCTAGACGAGGAAAGGAAGTTTCAATAGCCGATTTCCAAACATTTCAATCCCATAATTCGGCTATCCAACCCATCCTTGAGCTTAATAATTTCTACTATGCTCTTTCTCTTGAACCTCTCAATAATCCTATGAATCTCTCTAGACATCCCATGCATAAGAGTCACCAAGACCACAAGGAGGATCGAGAAGAGCAACATCAATGGCTAGAGGGTATTAAAAATCCATGTGCTATTACCATTGAGTGGATGGACAAGGAAGAAGCCTTAATGGATTCTGACTTTGGCTCAATTTCAAATGATGAGTTCTTGACTCCCTTTGAAGATGAGATTCATCCAACTACAGAAGAGGACATAGGTGAGACCAATCTAGGAGAAACTCCAAACATTCATATTGGAGTCGAAGATAACATTAATGAGCATGGAATTTATTTCATAGCCACTTCGTTTACTCCATGCTCATATGCAACACCTTCCCAATCTATTGGTCTCTCCAACATCACCACATTTGAGATCTCCAACCCCCTCTTTCTTTTTATTTATAAAAACTTTAAAAAGGCGGTTGTCGATGTATATGTCTATAATAAATATTGTAGATCTCGATGATCTTGATATAGGTCAGCGTTGTAGGGGAAACCACTTCACCGACATAAATTGATGGTTTCCCAAGGACAAGCTTAGTGTCCTAAAACAAGCACTTATCAGATCGTAACATGAACTTCTAATTACTTGCAACATTACCTTGTGTATTGAGCATATAAGATAATTGTAGAAATATTCCTTCATGTATTCTTGTCACTAACCTTTCTAGGATTGGAGCAAGAAGATCAGATGAATGACAAGCATAAGGTATGTCCAGCCAATCATCATACAACATTAAATTAAATTCATCCAATCTTGAATTTTGCAAAATTCAAGCTTGGGGAGTACTTCACATGAAAACATCCTTTGCCATGTTGCTATGTTAGTTGTCCCTACTTTTGAGGCATGCTCAATTTTTCTAAACACTAGACTTATTTTTCATCTCCACCTGAGTAGATCTCTATAAATGTTGTCATGCTACCTTTGTCTATTCACAAGCAAGTGTTGGTTTGGAGGTACTGGACATACTTCCATTGGCATTTAAATTAAACGTGGTGCTTAGGTTAAATAGCCTTCCTTAATCTGATTAGACATGGAGTCTAGTTTGCTTACTGAACTAAAAACTGCTTGAGTAGGCATTGGTATATTTTGTCGGACTAACCCCTGCAGGAAAACTTTCAATATCAACCTGGGAAGTCCTAAGATACAAACTCACATTGGTGATAAAGGAGACACATGAAATTTAACGATTTGCACAAGGAAGACATACCTCATTCATCAGAGAGAGATGATCCATGGATGGAGACAAAGTACATAAACAAGATACACACCCATTACGAATGGGAAGCTTCCACAAGGTGAGATGGTACCATCACTCTTCAATTAAGGTAACATCTTAAGGTACTTGACTATCACTTTTATAAGTTTCTCCTTGGTTCTAGCATTCACATAAAATAAAGAGACAAACATGTATGATTTATAACTCCAAATTAACCAACTCAACTGATTCAGCATGTTTAGTCCTTTAATCTTTGTTCCTAGTAAGCTGAAATGTTGCACATTCAATCTTTGGAAGACATAAACAAAACATAAATATAGATAGATTATCTTCCCATTGGGTTGAGCAATCTGATCTGACAAATGTTTTAAATGCTACACTCATGATCGTATTATCCGTCAACTTTGTCTTGCTCACTATGCTTAAGGTTAGAGAAGAACAAATACACTTTTGGTTTTGTTGGTGTTTTTCACCAATAGGGCCCATGCACTTGATCTCTGCCTTGTCTCTATGAGCAGGTACACTTCGAGCAAAACCTGAAGGAGTTTTACAACTCCCAGACTCCACCAAGTGAAGGGCTTGGATCTACGAGCACAAACACACTAGAGATACTGGACAATTAGGCCATCACTGCCCTGAGATACTTGAGGACGTAAACTACAACCGTCCTCAACAAAATCAAGGTTGGAATCAACAGAGGCCATCCCTGAACACCTCGGGAGTTGTCATCTACGCTAGTGCTGCCAAGATCGGTTTCTACATCAAGGGGAAGAAGGAGACGTTTTTCTTCAAGAACAAGACTACACAAAATTCCGAGCAATCCTGACATGAACCAAGGAAGAGGACCAACAGGAGGAACATGAACAAGCAAATGTGGATCGAGTCAGCTAAGATGGTCACTGCAGTTCAAGGTGGTCAAGATCGTTGACTTAAGTCACCGTTTCTGACCAAAAAGGATGACCCAGCTCCAGATGGCAGATCAGACATTTCGAAAGGTTATTGACATGGGAGAAGACGAGTATGATTGTTGACGGTCCTTAATGCTCACATTTAACCATCAACTAATCATGGAAAAGGATCCAAATGCAACCAACACCTAGACTTAGGGTTTTATCTCACAGAATTCTACGAGTTTTGGTGTTTGTCCATTTCTGTAGGGGGTTATCAGGAAATATGGAAGAAAGGCCCACATGTCGGGATTACATAGAGATATTAACGTGCCGCGCAATTTTCTACCATCTAGAAGACTACAGAAGCCACGGGAACGAACGGGAAGGCGATTGGGCTCGGAGGCAGGGCGCCCGCCCTACCCCCCTAGGCGCCCGCCCTCCTCTGCTGGCCAATCAACACGAGTCTCGGGGATTATGCCCCACCGACTCTAAGGATCAAGGAAAATCACACGATTATGGTCGGTTTGATCGGATGGTGGAGAATAACGTGGAAATTCCTTGGGAGCTACTCTTCCTAGATTTCTTGGGAGCTACTCTTCCTAGATTTCTTGGGGGCTACTCTTCCTGGACTATATAAGCAGACCCCCACCAGCCCCTGGAGGCATACCTCTTCTACAGAATCAAAGTTAGGGTTTCAATTCTTCATCCAAGTAGAGAGGATCCCTCTAGTTCTTCTAGTTCTACCTCTAGTTCATCTAGATCTAGTTCTAGTTCATCTAGTTCTAGTTCTAGTTCTTCTAGTTCTAGTTCTAGTTAGTTCTAGTTGTAATCTAGAAAATAGGGAGAGAGAAGAGGAGAGCGGAGGAGCTCCTCAACATTGTACTTTTGCAGCAACTGGTTCGTTCTTCATCATTCTCCAGGTTCTTCAATTCATAATCTTGAGTTCTTTGATTACTTTTGTTTACATTCAAGTTATTTATTGGATTCCCGCATGCATCAAGTGCTCTAATCTTTGCAACATTAGAGTAGTAATTAATAGATTAGACGTGGTGTTTAGTCTTGCAATTACCTAGAATTGCACCCAATCCTGCGGATTGTTGTGGTAGCCAGCCCTAACGGTCGACGTATTCCACCTCGTTCGGATCGGTGTTTGTAGGACCGTAGTCGGACCTTCCTAGCCCCCTTCTCATCTCTTTCTGTGGTTAGTGCTCTGATGTCCCGATATAAATAATCTTTGAAGTAATTTTGATTCTTAGATCAACTAGAGAACTCTCAGGAAACTTCCTCTCTTCCCACTAAAAATAATTATATAGTTATCCTTGGGCGATCTTGGATCTTAATTAGTACACTCACGTTCCCTGTGGAAAATCGATACTCTAGAATACTCCCGGGTGAAAGCTACATGGTATCCGTGCGCTTGCGGATTTTTCTGTTTGCATTTAAAATACCCAACAAGCTTTCTGGTGCCGTTGCCGGGGAATGGTAGCTGTGCTAGTTTCGAACCAAGTCGTCCGTGTATCCTTTTTCTTTTCCTTTTTTACCATACTCACCTTACCATTTTCACCACACCACATGGATTTCACTCCTATCTATAAATTCTTTGCTCCAAAGGGCGAGTTATTAGAGCCACCACCATCATCACATCCAATTCTTACAGATGGCTACGACCTCGGCCCTGATCTAATAGCCATGATTCAGGAGCAACCCTTCTCTGGGCAAGTAGATGAAGATCCATACACCCATCTTAGAGAATTTGAGCAGTTGTGCTCTTGTCGATCTATTTCTGGCATGACACAAGAAACCCTTAAATGGAAATTATTTCCGTTCTCCCTTTTGGGAAGAGCAAAAAAGTGGTATGCTCATTCTGTAGGAGGCGTTAATGGAAATTGGGATGAACTTCGGGACAACTTTTGTCTCGCTTTCTTCCCACTTTTTTCGAATCGCTGACCTTAGAATTGAAATTCTTACATTCAAACAAAGAGAGAAGGAAACTTTAGGAGCAGCTTGGGCTAGGTTCACAAGCCTTAGCAATTCCGGTCCAAACCTTGCCCTGCCTGACAATGTACTGTACTACCACTTTTATCGTGGTCTAAACAAGGAAGCTGCTCTTCACCTCGACATTGCTTCAGGAGGCTCATTCACACACAAACTCACAGATGAGGGGAGAGCTATCCTAGAGAGAATCCTTGAAAATACCCCTTACACAGGCATTTATGATGAGTTTCCTGAAGAAGAAAAAGAAGTCGAGCCTGATCCTAAACCAAAAGATGAGGAACTTGCAACTGAGATAGAAATTCCACCTGACCCATCCATTAATTTGGTTGTAGAGAAACCTCCTGATAAAGGAATGCAAAACCAACTAAGGGATGATGAACCACCACCTTTAGAGCATCCCTTTGAATTCGAGGAAGATCTTTTTGAAGATTATGGAAACACCTCGAATTTTCCTATCCAAACACGACCTCTAGCAAGGACCACTCAATCCGTTCTAAGAGTAGAACCTGTTGACATAGAACACATCAAAAGCCTTTCGGCTATTCTGAGTTATGAATGGCTAACAGAAGCAGAGCTGTCTCCTAAGGTAGCTCGGATCATCACTCCTTCAACCATTCTTCTATGCCAAATTAGAAGGTCCGCTAGGAAGGTCCACTATAATCCATATGTTCGGATAAATGTTATTTCAATGGAGTTAGCTGACACTCTTTATCCCAACGAGTCCATAACCCCATCTCAAAAACTTTTACAAAGTCCATCTAGATTAATTCTAGAAAGCCATGGGGTATTAAGGGCAGTTCCTGTTAGAATCAAGGACTCTAGAATATGTCTAGACTTTCACATTTTTGACATACCAGAGATTCCTCTCTTGATTGGCAGACCAATCATGAAACTTCTACAAGAACAGCCACAACGAGGTCATTTAGACTTCAAGGTTGGGAATTCCACTATTGTTGTTCCTCTAGCTAGATCAATTAACACGATAGTGGAACCCAAACTTGAACCAGATCCTATTGAGGAGATCTTAATGCTGACTCAAGAGGAGATGGCCCAACCATTCTTTAATCATGAACACTTTGTTCAAGAAGAAGAAGAGTTGGCAAAACTCGTTGAGCTAGACAAAAATGAACAATCTTCACCTCCTTCGATAGAGTTAAAACCTCTTCCCTCTGGCCTTAGATATGTCTTCTTGCATAATAACCCAAAAACTCCAGTAATTATCAGTGACAAGCTTTCCGATTATGAAACACAACAACTTGTCACTGTTCTTGAAAGACATAGATCAGCATTTGGCTACTCTCTCGAGGATCTCACAGGCATTAGTCCCATTCTTTGCACTCATCGTATCCCTATTGATCCTAATTTTACACCTTCAAGGGAACCACAACGAAGACTTAACAATGCTATGCGAGAGGTTGTTAAGAAAGAGCTCCTCAAACTCTATCGTGCTGGGATTATTTATCTTGTGCCACATAGTGAGTGCGTTAGCCCTGTCCAAGTAGTGCCAAAGAAAGGAGGAATGACGGTCGTTAGGAATGAGAAGAATGAACTCATCCCTCAACGAATTGTCACTGGGTGGCGTATGTGTATTGACTATCGAAAACTCAACATGGCTACAAAGAAAGATCATTTTCCGTTACCCTTCGTTGATGAAATGTTGGAACGGCTTGCAAACCACTCTTTCTTTTGTTTTCTTGATGGTTATTCTGGATATCACCAAATCCCAATCCACCCAGATGACCAAGAAAAGACTACCTTTACATGCCCGTATGGAACTTATGCATACCGACGAATGTCGTTCGGATTGTGCAATGCTCCAGCTTCTTTCCAACGGTGTATGATGTCTATTTTCTCGGACATGATTGAAAAGATCATGGAGGTTTTCATCAATGATTTTACCGTCTATGGCAAAACCTTCGATCATTGTTTGGAGAATTTAGATAGAGTCTTGCAGCGATGTGAAGAAAAGCACTTAATCCTGAACTGGGAGAAATGCCATTTTATAGTTCAGGAAGGAATAGTGCTAGGACATAAAGTGTCCGAACGTGGTATAGAGATGGACAAAGCAAAGATTGAAGTTATTGAAAAACTTCCACCTCCCACGAATGTGAAAGGAATCCGTAGCTTTTTAGGACATGCAGGGTTCTATAGACGCTTTATCATGAACTTCTCTCAAATTGCTAGACCCCTAACTAGTCTCCTACCTAAGGATGCACCTTTCATCTTTAGTGATGAGTGTCATGAATCTTTTCAAACTCTTAAGAAAGCACTCATCTCAGCCCCGATTATCCAACCACCTGATTGGAATCTTCCTTTTGAGATCATGTGTGATGCTAGCGATTTTGCAGCTGGTGCCGTTTTAGGACAAACCAAGGATAAAAAGCATTATGCCATATCCTACGCTAGCAAAACCTTGTCTGGACCACAGCTCAATTACACTACAACTGAAAAAGAGCTTTTAGCTGTTGTCTTTGCTATAGACAAGTTTAGATCTTACTTAGTGGGGGCAAAGATAATCATCTATTCAGACCATGCTGCTCTCAAGTACCTCCTCACTAAGAAAGATGCTAAGCCTCGTCTAATTCGATGGATTCTTCTACTCCAAGACTTTGACATAGAAATCCAAGATAGGAAGGGAGTTGAGAATTCCGTAGCTGACCACTTGTCTAGGCTTCAATATAAGGAAACACATGATGAGCTTCCCATAAATGACTACCTAAGGGATGACACCCTGCTTAAGATAACACATGCAGATCCATGGTACGCAGACATCGTAAACTTTATAGTAAAAGGTTATGTCCCACCTGGCGCAAACAAAAGCAAGTTACTTCACGATAGTTGTTTCCACCTTTGGGATGAGCCATATCTTTTCTGAGTCTGTGCTGATGGACTCTTGAGAAGGTGTGTTCCTATGGCTGAGGCTACTCAAATTATGGAAAGATGCCATGCCTCGCCATATGGAGGACACTATGGAGCATTCCGAACACATGCTAAAATTTGGCAAAGTGGCTTTTTCTGGCCAACGATGTATGAAGATACAAAGGACTTTGTCAGGAGATGCCACCGATGTCAAAAACATGGGAGTATCAACTCACGAAATGAAATGCCTCTCACAAATAATCTTCAAGTAGAACTTTTCGATGTATGGGGCATTGATTTCATGGGGCCATTCCCTATGTCCGGGAATTGCGAGTATATCTTAGTAGCTGTGGACTACGTGTCCAAATGGGTAGAAGCCCTACCTTGTCGATCAACTGATTCAAAACATGCCAAAAGAATGTTCCATGAAGTAATCTTTCCTCGCTTTGGTATACCCCGGATAGTTATAAGCGATGGAGGTTCCCACTTCATTGACAAAATCTTCCGAAAGTACCTAGCCGATCATGGAGTTTGACACAACGTCGCAACACCATTCCATCCTCAGACTAGCGGTCAAGCCGAAACATCTAACAAACAAATCAAAAATATTTTACAAAAGACCGTAGATGAGATGGGTAAGGGGTGGAAGGACAAACTTCCTGATGCACTTTGGGCATATAGAACTGCATTCAAAACACCCATAGGCATGTCACCTTATCAACTTGTATATGGAAAAACTTGACATTTGCCTGTGGAAGTAGAGTTTAAGGCTCATTGGGCACTCAAGAAATGGAACATGGATCTCCACCTTGCTAGCGAGAATCGTCTGATGCAATTATCTGAGCTAGAAGAATGGAGAGAGAAAGCCTACCACAATTCAAGGATCTATAAAGAGAGAACAAAAAGATGGCATGATAAGAGAATCAAGCACAAGGAGTTTAAGCCTAGAGATAAGGTTCTACTATTCAATTCAAGAGTTAAGCTCTTTGGACATGGTAAGCTACGAAGTAAGTGGGATGGACCATACAAGGTTATTGACACTTCAACTCATGGAGCCATTACCATCCAAGACGACATAGTAACACTTTTAAGGTAAATGGTCAACGCTTGAAAATCTATCTCGAGCCACAAAACAACCTGGTAGAGGAACTTGATGTGATTGAGTTCATAGAATTCTCATATTAAGCTCTCGTAAGCTCTAGGCAATTACCTAACCCTTAATATGCTCCAAAAGTTTTGTTGACTATTTGGGTTGTGCGGGATTTTGAGGCTTAAGAAGAGTGAGACCGAACATGCAGGCCACAAGAGTGAACGACTATGTCAACATCCAGCTTGGGGGAGGCATCCCCACGTGTATCTAGATAAGTATTACTTTTGTTTCTTGGTTTTATTTACTAGTATTCGAAAATAAATAGATAAATAAAAATGCATAACCATGAAACCAAACAAAGTTTTTCTTTTGAGTAATATACAATAGTTTTGTGTAATCCTAAGTTTTAAATAAAAATAAAAAGAAAGTTTGATCCAAGTCTAGGTAATTGACAACATGATATCAGAAGGTCTGAGCTACTATTTAACTTGTTCCAAGTTTTGCTAGAGTTCTGGAGATTTTATCTTTTGAAAATCTAAAAATTCAAAGAAAAAAATGATGAGATCCTGTTTGACATATTACCTAGAGTCTTATAAGATATGAATATTAAAACTGTGGGCACTTGCTTTGTTCAAGCCATTGTTAATTCTTGTAGTTTTGGTTGAGAGAATTGTCATGCTCCAAAGATCAAGGTCTTTTTGTTTTAAAAATATAAAAGATTCACTCTTCCGAAGTATTATTGCGTTAGAGGCATGGGATTATGCAAAAATTTGATTCGAAAAAAAAAGAGTGAGACGACAGGTAAAACTGGACACGTGTCCGATAGTAGAATTAGGGGTACTTGGTGCCACTTGAAAAAAAAGGAGAGAGACTGAAAAAAAGAAAGAAAAAAAAATGATAGCCCATGGTCCCTCTAATAAGCAATATGCCAGTAAGAGATGACAAACTTTTCAAAAAGGTCAAAGGTCTTGATCTAGGAGTATGACATTCCTCTCCCTTGCTCCGAGTATTGACATAGCAAAATGCAAAGTAAGTATGCTAAAACTTTTAAAGCTCTACTTATATATCTTTCGAGAAGAAGGCAAATGCCTCAGTTTTATTTTGCAGACTTATAAAAAACTCCAGAACAAAGGTAAGACAGAAGAACTTGAGACATAGTACTTGACTTGATCGTTCTGTTTTTCAATCACTTAAGACCTAAGTGATAACTTAAAAAACCCTGTAGTAAGAGGCATAAAATTAACCCCTGTTTTCTTGCTGATTTTTGCTTTGCTCAAGGACGAGCAAAGGTTAAGCTTGGGGGAGCTTGTTGACGGTCCTTAATGCTCACATTTAACCATCAACTAATCATGGAAAAGGATCCAAATGCAACCAACACCTAGACTTAGGGTTTTATCTGACAGAATTCCACGAGTTTTGGTGTTTGTCTATTTCTGCAGGGGGTTATCAGGAAATATGGAAGAAAGGCCCACATGTCGGGATTACATAGAGATATTAACGTGCCGCGCAATTTTCTACCATCTAGAAGACTCCAGAAGCCACGGGAACGAACGGGAAGGCGATCGGGCTCGGAGGCAGGGCGCCCGCCCTACCCCCCTAGGCGCCCGCCCTCCTCTGCTGGACAATCAGCACGAGTCTCGAGGATTATGCCCCACCGACTCTAAGGATCAAGGAAAATCACACGATTAAGGTCGGTTTGATCGGATGGTGGAGAATAACGTGGAAATTCCTTGGGAGCTACTCTTCCTAGATTTCTTGGGAGCTACTCTTCCTAGATTTCTTGGGGGCTACTCTTCCTGGACTATATAAGCAGACCCCCACCAGCCCCTGGAGGCATACCTCTTCTACAGAATCAAAGTTAGGGTTTCAATTCTTCATCCAAGTAGAGAGGATCCCTCTAGTTCTTCTAGTTCTACCTCTAGTTCATCTAGATCTAGTTCTAGTTCATCTAGTTCTAGTTCTTCTAGTTCTTGTTCTAGTTAGTTCTAGTTGTAATCTAGAAAATAGGGAGAGAGAAGAGGAGAGCGGAGGAGGAACCGGATCTATCGGATCTTCCTCAACATTGTACTTTTGCAGCAACTGGTTCGTTCTCCAGGTTCTTCAATTCATAATCCTGAGTTATTTAATTACTTTTATTTATATTCAAGTTATTTATTGGATTCCCGCTTGCATCAAGTGCTCTAATCTTTGTAACATTAGAGTAGTAATTAATAGATTAGACGTGGTGTTTAGTCTTGTAATTACCTGGAATTGCACCCAATCCTGCAGATTGTTGTGGTAGCCTTAGGGTAGTGACAGCCCTAACGGTCGACGTATTCCACCTCGTTCGGATCGGTGTTTGTAGGACCATAGTTGGACCTTCCTAGCCCCCTTCTCATCTCTTTCTGTGGTTAGTGCTCTGATGTCCCGATATAAATAATCTTTGAAGTAATTTTTGATTCTTAGATCAACTAGAGAACTCTGAGGAAACTTCCTCTCTTCCCACCAAAAATAATTATATAGCTATCCTTGGGCGATCTTGGATCTTAATTAGTACACTCATGTTCCCTGTGAAAAATCGATATCTGGAATACTCCCGGGTGAAAGCTACATCGGTATCCGTGTGCTTGCGGATTTTTCTGTTTGCGTTTAAAATACCCAACAATGATCCACCCATCATCCTTGAGAGATCGTTCCTCAGCGCCGTTAAAGCAATCATCTACATTGGAACCGGAGAAGTCCACATGCACTTCCCCTCTGAGAAGGTACGCCACTATTTTACTAACCTTAACTATACAGTTAAAGACTCTAAGCAGGTCAGGACAAGAAGAAGACGACGCAACCGCAACCAAAGGTGGCAAATCATCAAGGACGGATGGGCAGACTACGAAGGAAAGTGGTAAGGTCTGAAGACATACAGCTTTAACAGAACTGTCCTGAGGAGACCGTAGCACCAAGTCAGAAAGAGAAGATAGTTATACACGAAGGGAAGGCGCCACCGGAATCACCGACTACGCCATCCAGCGAATCCCAGGACGACTGAGAAAATGGAGGGTCCCGTTCGGAGGACTTAAAAACACTGAACGCCTTTCCAAGAGGTAAACTTGTAGTTATCCTTTTTCTTTCAAAAGTTTGCTTAGTTAATCAGGTTCATATCATCTCGAAAAGAAAATAAAAATGTTAAAAATAGCAAGCCCCATGTGAGTATGCTCATGGCATAAAACCCATAAATACATCCACTGTGGTGGCATAAAAATAAAATAAATAGTTGATAAAAGGGTAAAAGACGGCAGGCAGCTGATGCTGAGGTTGCTCCGATTCTGGGTATTCCTGTCGCGATAAAAATAAAAATATAAAAAAATAAATTTATGATCATACTAAAGAGAGTAACATTTATTGAGGAGGCTCAACATGATAAAGGCTAGATATTTATGCTAACACTTAACTAGTTCCACAAAACTTTGTTGTCTATTTGAGCTCCACAGAATTCAAGGATCAAAGAAGATTAGCCGGCGAAGGACATAGTAATCGCTGTCAGGGTGCTGCCGACATTCAAATACACCTCCGTCACCTGCTAGCTAAATCAGAAGAAATTACGTCAAAATCCAGCTTGGGGGAGAGCACCCCCATTTATCTAGTTAAGTGTTTCTACTCACATTTATACTTTACTCAAATAATAAAAAGATGCATAATCATGAAAACCCAAATAAAGATTTTTTGTGCTTATATATATATATCTTTGCTTAGTTTGCTAAATAAATAAATAAAGTGTCTAGGCCAAACTGAACTTAAATGATAAACTCCTACATGGATATGATAAATAGTTGCTCTGTCATGTACCTAGTTTTCAAGTTTGAGCTCTCTCTCAAGTTTAGGCATAACTGTTATAATTTAAACCTGCTCTAAACCTGAACTTGTGGGAAGAGTACTTGATCTAAAGTCTAAGTCGTTAACGGATATGATATGGGAAGGTTGAGCTGTTGTTTATCTATTCCTAGAGATGCTAGAAATCTGGCGAATTTTATCTTTGAAAATCTTTAAAATAACACATGATGAATTCCTGTATGATGAGAGTTCAAATTCCTACCACAGCCATATATACATGCTTATTAGACTATGAATCATACAATTACTTTTTACTGCTTATGAGCATTGAGTATGGTCAAGCTGTGTAGACCCTTAGGAGCTTGTCATGCGGTTAAAATCAAGATCCACTTGCACGTTCACTCATACATGCTACTTCTACTCCGGAAGTACGCATCCACATACATCCACTCATTTCCATCTCCAGATTCACCCAAAAGTATTCTACTCCTAATCCGGGAGAGAATAGCCAAAAACGTTCTCCTATTTCTGTTTTTCCCTGTAAAATAAATGCTCGAGTTATCTTGGTTACTACCACTTGCTATATTATTTTAGGAGATGAGTGCTCTAAAAAAAGAGAGAGAAAGAATACGAGGAAATCAAAAGGGGCAAGTGCCCGGAACCTCGAAGGTTAGAAAAAGTGAGACGAGAGGTAAAAATGGACAAGTGTCCGATAGTAGAATTAGGGGTACAAGATACCCACCTGAGAGGAAAGAAAAAGAAAATATAAGAGCGTCTCATTCTCCTCAAAAAAGCTTCAAGGTGCAAGAAAGGTATCTATCCCCTAAAAAGAGCAAAAGTAGAATTAGACTTTCACCATTGTTATTACCATCATCACCATACACCACTCACTCGCCACACATGCACATCTTGATTTTACTTATTGACTTGTTTTTCCAGATCCATGGTTTGACTATGCAATAAATGTCTTGTAAGTATATATTATCTATCTCCCACCTATAAGCTCCAGATATCAAAACCTTATTAGAGTAGGGTGAGAGAGAAGGCAATATCACTTTGAGAGAAGGCATATACCATTACTGCCTTGGAAAGGATCCAGAAATACCACAAAAGAGAGATTTGAGAGAATCATATAAGGAATCTCTGAGTTTTATTTGAAAATCTGCAAAAACTCCAGAGCTATAGCTGATCAAGAACAAGAGACATGGCGCTTGACTAGACTGTTCTATCTTTTAATTGCTCAAGACACAAGTGACGGTTGCAAGCCCCATGGTGAAAGGTGAAATGAGTAAGTCTTAACAGTTTACTCTAACTCAGAGATGAGCTCTTACTTTTAAGGCATGAAACCACTACAGAAACTCTTGAGTTCATCCTTGCTCAGGGACGAGCAAGAGGTAAGCGTGGGGGAGTTGTTAACGGTCCTTAAGT
Source organism: Sorghum bicolor (assembly GCF_000003195.3). NCBI lineage: Eukaryota > Viridiplantae > Streptophyta > Magnoliopsida > Poales > Poaceae > Sorghum > Sorghum bicolor. The sequence goes on from NC_012873.2 coordinate 38,887,231, forward strand.
ACCAAATGTAATCATCCAATAAATAAAGAAAAGGATCCGAATGCAACCAACACCTAGACTTAGGGTTTTATCTGACAGAATTCCACGAGTTTTGGTGTTTGTCTATTTCTGTAGGGGGATATCAGGAAATACGGAAGAAAGACCCACACGTCGGGTTTACATAGAGATATTAACGTACCGTACAATTTTCTATCATCTAGAAGACTCCAGAAGCCACGGGAACGAACGGGAAGGTGATCGGGCCCGGGGGCAGGGCGCCCACCCTCCCCCTAGGGCGCCCGCCCTGGTGCAGAGTCCAATTAGGACCCGTCTCGCGGATTACGCTCCACCGACCTAAAGGATCATGGATAACTGTTCAATCAATGTCGGTTTGATCCGACGGCCCACGTTCACCTGAGGGGACTATATAAGTAGACCCTCTGGCCCCTGGAGGAGAACAAGTTCATCATAGAGTTGAGAGGTGCCCTCGAAGGATAACCTTTCCTCTAAATAGACTTAGGGCTTAGCATCCAATGTGAGAGTAGACTAGATCTACTAGATTGAGAGAGATAGAGTGGAGGTGTAGATCGGAGGAAGCCCGACCTGTCGGTGTCTACTCCGAGGTTGTACCTGCGGGATCAAGTTCTCCTAACCCGAGGCTTGCTCCTAGGATTCTTCAGTAATTCGACTTCTAAATTCTAGTAATTTCTTGTTTTATTGTTCTTTGGTTTATGAGTTTACTTTAATCTCTTCTGGTTGAGTTTAGAGTAATCATTGCTAGCATAAACGTGGTGTTTGGGCTAGGGTACTCATAGATATCTCCTAACTAGCTGGACCGTGGTAGTAGCAAGGAACGTGACATTTCCGAGTTACCTTTGCAGCCCACAACTCGTTAGCAGGACGGGTAGGGTTTATAGGTGCGGGTCGAACATCCTTTGTGGTGTCTAGATTCCATGAGCCTCCCCAATAGAATAGTAGATCATCCTTACCAAGATTAGAACGAGACTACGGTTGTAGTCTTCTCTATACATCACTCGCATCGAATCACATTCTTTGTAGCCTAAAGGGTAGTAGTAATAGATTTGGTTAGTCAGATGCACGCTTTCTCCCAGTGGTAAAAATATAAATACGATACTCTATATAACCTCCCGGGTGAAGTGCTCACCGATATCCATGCGCTTGCGGATCATTTCCTGATGGCGTTACAAAATGTCAACAATGCAGTCCAATGGTAGCTTAGTATAGTCCAATTGATGATTGGTTTAGCTGGGAATTTGGCTGGTTTGGAAGTTTGCCAGGGTCCAGTAGATGTGATGGACCATGTTATTTTGGCTTTTGTATGTACCACTGGTGTCCTATGGTCCAGTAGATGTGATGGACCATGTTATTTTGGTTGTAAGAACTGATGGTTTCCTAGTTTGTGTGAATGTAATGTGAACATGTTATGGCTTGTGTGGCAATATGACAAGTGATGGTTTCCTGGTTTCTGTCAATGTAATGTGAACATGTTATGGTCTGAACACACAAGCATTCATTTTGCACACACAAACAGAAACATAACATCATCCCAGCAGGTATATTGCACATAAAAGCATCATCCCAGCAGGTATATTACCACAAAAGCATCATCCCAGCAGTGTGATTGTATCACAAATAGAAACATCATTCCAGCAGGTATTATACACAGAACAACATTCTAATACCCAAAAGAGTGTTTTTGTGTTTAGCTAAGCTGCCACCACATCTTAGAAGTTATCCCCAAACAGCAGGTGCTGCAGTCTCCCTCTTCCTGACCGACTTCCTCTCTATCTGCCTGTACTTGGTCTTGCTTGGCTGGATGAAGCTTGGTTGGCACCCTGTGAAGATCCTCCTGGTGTTGCATGGCTTGCTGGTGCGTGGCTTGATGTTGCAGCTCGGCTTGGGGCAGCTTGGCTCCCACGAGAAGCTTGGCTTGAGCTTGCAGCTTGGCTTGGTCTTTCTTGGCTTCCTGGTTGTGGCTGGCTTGGTCCCAAGTGGACAGAAGTTGCTGGCCTTGGTACCTGTGTAAACAAATATGTCTTAGGCAATGTAATAGTGTCATCCAATGTCATGCATGTTGACGGTCCTTAATGCTCACATTTAACCATTAACTATTCATGGAAAAGGACTTAAATGCAACCAACACCCAGACTTAGGGTTTTATCTAACAGAATTCCACGAGTTTTGGTGTTTGTCTATTTCTGCAGGGGGTTATCAGGAAATACGGAAGAAAGGCCCACACGTCGGGTTTACATAGAGATATTAACGTGCCGCACAATTTTCTACCATCTAGAAGACTCCAGAAGCCACGGGAACGAACGGGAGGCCGATCGGGCCTAGGGGCAGGGCGCCCGCCCACCCCCTTGGGTGCCCGCCCAGCTACAGTAACCAATCAGCTTCAACTTCGCGGATCATGCTCCACCGACCTAAGGGACCAAGGAAAACCATGCGATTAATGTCGGTTTGATCCGACGGCCCAGATTCATCTGAAAAGACTATATAAGAAAGGCCCCCTGGCCCCTGGAGAGCATACCTCTTCTATAGAATCAACGTTAGGGTTTCAATTCTTCATCCAAGTAGAGAGGATCCCTCTAGTTCTTCTAGTTCTACCTCTAGTTCATCTAGATCTAGTTCTAGTTCATCTAGTTCTAGTTCCTCCAGTTCTAGTTCTAGTTAGTTCTAGTTACAATCTAGAAAATAGGGAGAGAGAAGAGGAGAGCGGAGGAGGAGCCGGATCTGTCGGATCTTCCTCAACATTATACTTTTGCAGCAACTGGTTTGTTCTTCATCGTTCTCTAGGTTCTTCAATTCATAATTCCTGAGTTCTTTAATTACTTTTATTTACATTCAAGTTATTTATTGGATTCCCGCTTGCATCAAGTGCTCTAGTCTTTATAACGCTAGAGTAGTAATTAAAAGATTAGATGTGGTATTTAGTCTTGCGATTACCTAGAATTGCACCCAATCCTGCGGATTGTTGTGGTAGCCTTAGGGTAGTGACAGCCCTAACGGTCGACGTATTCCACCTCGTTCGGATCGGTGTTTGTAGGACCGTAGTCAGACCTTCCTAGCCCCCTTCTCATCTCTTTCTGTGGTTAGTGCTCTGATGTCCCGATATAGATAATCTTGAAGTAATTCTTGATTCTTAGATCAACGAGAGAACTCTCAGGAAACTTCCTCTCTTCCCACCAAAAATAATTATATAGTTATCCTTGGGTGATCTTGGATCTTAATTAGTACACTCACGTTCTCTGTGGAAAATCGATACTCTGGAATACTCCCGGGTGAAAACTACATCGGTATCCGTGCGCTTACGGATTTTTCTGTTTGCGTTTAAAATACCCAACAAGCTTTCTGGCGCCGTTGCCGTGGAACGGTAGTTGTGCTAGTTTCGAACCAAGTCGTCCGTGTATCCTTTTTCTTTTCCTTTTTTACCACACTCACCTTACCATTTTCACCACACCACATGGATTTCACTCTAAGCATTAGTGAGCATGGAATTTATTTCATAGCCACTTCATTTACTCCATGCTCGTATGCAACATCTTCACAATCCATTGGTCTCTCCAACATCACCACATTCGAGATCTCCAAACCCATCATCCTTTCTATTTATAAAAACTTTAAAAGGGCAGTTGTCGATGCATATGTCTATATTAAATTTTGCAGATCCCGTTGAGTTGATCTTGATATAGGTCAGCGTTGGAGGGGAAACCACTTCACTGACATAAATTAATGGTTTCCCAAGGACAAGCTTAGTGTCCTAAAACAAGCACTGATCAGATTGTAACATGAACTTTAAATTATTTGCAACATTAACTTGTGTGTTGAGCATATAAGGATAATTGTAAAAAATTCCTTCGGGTATTCTTGTCACTAACCTTTTCAGGATTGGAGCAAGAAGATCGGATGAATGACAAGCACAAGGTATGTCCAACCAACCATCATACAACATTGAATTAAATTCATCCAAACTTGAATTTTGCAAAATTCAAGCTTGGGGGAGTACTTTACATAAAATCATCCTTTGCCATGTTGCTATGTTGGTTGTCCCTACCTTTGAGACATGCTCAATTTGTTAAATACTAATCACACTACTTCATCTCCACTTGAGTAGATCTCTATAAATGCTTTCATGCTACCTTTATTTGCTTTAGTATATGTCTAGGTTTGGAGTAGTTTCATTTATCTCTTAATTAAGCATGGTGCTTAGTTTAGGAATGATGATCTTACTTCCAAAGGATTTTAAATTAAGCATGATGCTTAGGTTAAAATTCCCTCCTAAATCAAATTAGACATGGTGTCTAGGTTGATCTTTGAGCCGATAGTATGCTATAGTAGATATTGGATATTTTATTGGACTAACCCCTGCAGGAAAACTTTCAATATCGACCTGGGAAGTCCTGAGATAAACTCACATTGGAGACAAAGAGAGAGAAACATGAAGTTTAACAATTTACACAAGGAAGGCATAGCTCACAAGAGATGATCCATGGAGGGTGCCACAAGCATGATGCACAACCGCTAAGAAAGGAAAGCTTCCACAAGGTGATACTGTACCATCACTCTTCAAGTAAGGTAACATCTTAAGGTACTTATCTATCACTTTTATAAATTTCTCCTTGGTTCTAGCGTTCACATGAATAAAAGAGACAAACATGTATGATTTACAACTCTAGATTAACCAACCCAATCGATTCAATATGTTTAGTCCTTCCACCTTTGTGATCCCACACTCATAATCATATGAGCTAAAGTGTTGCACATTCAATCTCTGGAAGATATAAACAAAACACATAAGTATAGATAGATTATCTTTCCATTAGGTTGAGCAATCTGATCTAACAAATGTTTTAAATGCTAAACTCATGATCTTATTATCCATCAACTTTTGTCTTGCTCACTATGCTTAAGATTAGAGAGAGCAAATACACTTTTGGTTCTGTTTGTGTTTTCCACCAACAGGGCTCATGCACTTGATCTCTGCCTTGTCTCTATGAGCAGGTACACTTCGAGCAAAATATGAAGGACTTTTACAACTCCCAGACTCCACCAAGTGAAGAACCTAGATCTACGAGCACAAACACACTGGAGATACTGGACACTCAGGCAATCACTACCCTGAGATGCTTGAGGACGTAACTATTGGAGTAACCCCGTTGTGGAAGTAATTACTGACCTTCTGCCGGTCAAGAGAGACAATCCAGGACGCCCCGTCATCTCGATCTCCATCGGCATGGTGGACTTCCTAGAAGCACTCTACGACTTTGGCTCCAGTGTCAACATTATGCCCAGGGTACTCTATGAAAAATTCTTTACACATCCTTTCCTAGAAACAACCATGTGTTTGCAGCTTGTAGATCAGACACTAAGTTTCCCAAAGGGAATATTGAAGAATCTCTACGTCCGAGTTGGTATCTTATACGCTCCAGCAGACTTCGTGGTGATAGAGACTGATACTGATGAGAGGGCATCCATCATCCTAGGGAGGCCATTCCTGAACACCTCGGGAGCTGTCATCTACGCTAGTGCTGCTAAAATCCATTTCTATATCAAGGGGAGGAAGGAGACGTTTTCCTTCAAGAACAAGACTACACAAATCTCAGAGCAATCCCGACATGAACCAAGGAAGAGGACCAACAGGACGAACAGAAACAAGCAAATGTGGACTGAGTCAGCTAAGATGGTCACTGCAGCTCAAGAAGGTCAAGATCGTCAACTCAAGCCGCCTTTCTTGATCAAGAAGGACGACCCTGGTGTTCCAAGCATCGAGTGCACAATCAACGGATATTCTTTTCAGAAGACACTCTACGACACCGAATCTGACGTCAACATAATGGCCGCAGTCACTTATCAGCTCCTGTTCGGAACCATGCCCCTAAAACCGACATACATTCAGCTCCAGATGGCAGATCAGACATTTCGGAAGGTTGAAGGTTATTGATGTGGGAGAAGACGAGTACGATCCACCCATCATCCTTGGAAGAACGTTCCTCAGCACCGTTAAAGCAATCATCAACACTGGAACCAGAGAAGTCCACATGCACTTCCCCTCTGAGAAGGTACGTCGCTATTTTACTGACCCTAACTATATAGTTGAAGACTCTAAGCAGGTCAGGACAAGAAGAAGACGACGTAACCGCAACCAGAGGAGGCAAATCATCAAGGATGGATGGGCAGACTACGAAGGAGAAGTAGTGAGGTCTGAAGACATACAGCTTGAACAGAACTGTCCTGAGGAGACCGTAGCACCGACTCAGGTGTGTAGAGAGAAGATAGTTATACACGAAGAGCAGGCGCCGCCGGAACCACCGAGTACGCCATCCAGCGAATCCCAGGACGACTGAGAAAACGGAGAGTCCCGTTCAGAGGACTTAAAAAAAGTCCGAACGCCTTGCCAAGAGCTAAACTTGGTAGTTATCTTTTTCCTTTTAATTATTTTAAAATAGTTTGCTTAGTTAATCAGGTTCATATCATCTTGAAAAGAAAATAAATATGTTAAAAAATAGTAAGCCCCATGTGATTATGCTCATGGCATAAAACCCACAAGTACATTCACTGTGGTGGCATAAAAATAAAATAAATATATTCCTGTCCTATAAAAATAAAATTGTAAAAATAAGATTGTGATCCTACTAAAGAGTGTAACATTTATTAAGGAGGCTCAACATGATAAAGGCTAGATATTTATGCTAACACTTAACTAGTTCCACAAAGCTTTGTTGTCTATTTGAGCTCCACAGAATTCAAGGATCAAAGAAAACTAGTAGACGGAGGACATCCTAATCACTGTCAGGGTGCTGCCGACATTCAAATACACCTCCGCCACCTGCTAGCTACATCAGAAGAAATTACATCAAATCCAGCTTGGGGGAGAGCACCCCCATTTATCCAGCTAAGTATTCTACTCATGTTTATACTTTACTCTAATAATAAAAAGATACATAATCATATAAACCCAAATAAAGATTTTGTGCTTATATATATCTTTGCTTAGTTTGCTAAATAAATAAATAAATAAAATTTGCTATGAACCCTCACGATAAGCTCTCAAATGGAAATGATGAATAGTTGCTCTACCATAACTAGTTCTCAAAATTGAAATCTCTCTCAAGTTTAGGCATGACTGTTATTAATTAAGCTTTGCTCTAAACCTGAACTTGTGGGAAGAGTACTTGATCTAAAGTCTAAGTCGTTAACAGATACGATATGGGAAGGTTGAGTTGCTGTTTATCTGTTCCTAGAGATGCTAGAATTCTAGAGAATTTTATCTTTGAAAATCTTTAAAATAACACATGATGAGTTCCTGTATGATGAGAGTTTAAATTCCTACCACAGCCATATATACATGCTTGCTAGACTTTGAGCCACACATTTACTTTTTACTGCTTATGAGCATTGAGTGTGGTCAAGCTGTGTAGACCCTTAGAAGCTTGTCATGTGGTTAAAATCAAGATTCACTTGCACGTTCACTCATACATGCTGCTTCTACTCCGGAAGTACACATCCACATACATCCACTCATTTCGATCTCCAGAACCACCCAAAAAATATTCTACTCCTAATCCGGGAGAGAATAGCCAAAAACATTTCTGTTTTCCCCTGTGAAATAAATGCTGAAGTTATCTTGGTTACTACCACTTGCTACATTATTTCAAGAGATGAGTGCTCTAAAAAAAAGATACGAGGAAATAAAAAGGGGCAAGTGTCCGGAACCTCGAAAGAAAAGAAAAAGTGAGACGAGAGGTAAAAATGGACAAGTGTCCGACAGAAGAATTAGGGGTACAAGATACCCACCTAAGAGGAAAGAAAAAGAAAATATAGAGCATCTCATTCTCCTCAAAAAGGTTCAAAGTGCAAGAAAGGTATGTATCCCCTTAAAAGAGCACAAGTAGAATTAGACTTTCACCATTGTTATCACCATCATCACCATACACCATTCATTCGCCACACATGCACATCTTGATTTGACTTATTGACTTGTTCTTCTGGATCCACGGTTTGACTATGCAATAAATGTCTTGTAAGTATGTATTAGCTGTCTCCCACCTATGAGCTCCAGATATCAAAACCTTACTAGAGTAGGGTGAGAGAGAAGGCAATGTCACTATGCCTCATACCAAAAATACCACATACTTTGAGAGAAGGCATACACCTTTACTGCCTTGGTAAGGATCCAGAAATACCACAAAAGAGAGACTAGAGAGAGTCATACAAGGAATCTCTGAGTTTTATTTGAAAATCTGCAAAACTCCAGAGCTATAGTTAATCGAAGAACAAGAGACATGGCGCTTGACTAGACCGTTCTATCTTTTAACTGCTCAAGACACAAGTGACGGTTACAAGCCCCATGGTGAAAGGTAATATGAGTAAGTTTAAATCTTAACAGTTTACCCTAACCCAGAGATGAGATCTTGTTTGAACGCATGTATATCTTTAAGGCATGAAACCACTGCAGAAACTCTTAAGTTCATCTTTGCTCAGGGACGAGCAAAGGTTAAGCTTGGGGGAGCTTGTTGACGGTCCTTAATGCTCACATTTAACCATTAACTAATCATGGAAAAGGACTTAAATGCAACCAACACCCAGACTTAGGGTTTTATCTGACAGAATTCTATGAGTTTTGGTGTTTGTCTATTTCTACAGGGGGTTATCAGGAAATACGAAAGAAAGGCCCACACGTCGGGTTTACATAGAGATATTAACGTGCCGCGCAATTTTCTACCATCTAGAAGACTCCAGAAGCCACGGGAACGAACGGGAGGCCGATCGGGCTCGGGGCCAGGGCGCCCGCCCTCCCCCCTTGGGTGCCCGCCCAGCTACAGTAACCAATCAGCTTCAACTTCGCGGATCGTGCTCCACCAACCTAAGGGACCAAGGAAAACCGTGCGATTAATGTCGGTTTGATCCGACGGCCCAGATTCATCTGAAAAGACTATATAAGCAAGGCCCCCTGGCTCCTGGAGAGCATACCTCTTCTACAGAATCAAAGTTAGGGTTTCAATTCTTCATCCAAGTAGAGAGGATCCCTCTAGTTCTTCTAGTTCTACCTCTAGTTCATCTAGATCTAGTTCTAGTTCATCTAGTTCTAGTTCTAGTTCCTCTAGTTCTAGTTTTAGTTAGTTCTAGTTGTAATCTAGAAAATAGGGAGAGAGAAGAGGAGAGCGGAGGAGGAGCCGGATCTGTCGGATCTTCCTCAACATTATACTTTTGCAGCAACTGGTTCGTTCTTCATCGTTCTCCAGGTTCTTCAATTCATAATTCCTGAGTTCTTTAATTACTTTTATTTACATTCAAGTTATTTATTGGATTCCCGCTTGCATCAAGTGCTCTAGTCTTTATAACGCTAGAGTAGTAATTAATAGATTAGACGTGGTGTTTAGTCTTGCGATTACCTGGAATTGCACCCAATCCTGCAGATTGTTGTGGTAGCCTTAGGGTAGTGACAGCCCTAATGGTCGACGTATTCCACCTCGTTCGGATCGGTGTTTGTAGGACCGTAGTCAGACCTTCCTAGCCCCCTTCTCATCTCTTTCTGTGGTTAGTGCTCTGATGTCCCGATATAGATAATCTTGAAGTAATTCTTGATTCTTAGATCAACTAGAGAACTCTCAGGAAACTTCCTCTCTTCCCACAAAAAATAATTATATAGTTATCCTTGGGCGATCTTGGATCTTAATTAGTACACTCACGTTCTTTGTGGAAAATCGATACTCTGGAATACTCCCGGGTGAAAGCTACATCGGTATCCGTGCACTTGCGGATTTTTCTGTTTGCGTTTAAAATACACAACAATGCACAACTATAATATTACCTTGGTTGATGTAGATTTGTTCCTCTTAGCACTTGGAGCAGCATCCTTTGACCTCTCTGCTTCTCTTTTATTTTTGGTTTTGGCCTTTTTTATATGAGCATTAACCTTTTTACCAGCTTCTGGGTTTTTAGGGCACCTCCTGGCATTGTGATCATCTTTTCCACACAATCTGCATTTCATTTTGATCCCTACTCTACTCAACTTTTTTCCTTTAGCTTGTTCTCCTTCTTCCCTTCTTCTTTCTGTCTTGGGCCTACCTGGCATCTTCACATAATGTGGTGGCTCACGTCTTGGCATGTCTGATATTGGCCAGTTTCCAGGTCGTTCTATTGGCACTGTGGGCACCTTTGAACCAGCAGCCATCTTGGCCTATGACTTTCCTACAACCAGCCATAAAACCTTTCTTGCAAGCATCAAAACACACATAGAATCTATCAAACACTTTCCTATCCTCTATTTGTGGATCCAAGCATACTACAACGGTGCTGCCCGGATTGGTCCTCAATAGCTCTAGTTGGTAGTCAAATACCCTGGTATACTCTCCCTTCATACCATCTAGAGCTTTCTGCAACACAAGACCTTTTGCTCTCTTGCACTTTGAAATAGACACATCTGCAAGGAAGTCTTTCTGAACTCTGCTTTGTATCTGACCTACCTTCCATGTTGGGTTGTCCTTGATTTCTTGATAATAATGCTTGACAATCAAACTAGATGTCACAAGCTTGTTATCCCTTCTTGGAGCACATGTGTGATTATCATCAAAGGTCACCACCTTGAACCACTCTGATCTAGTACTTTTGGAGCCATATATCATCCACTTGCATGCTGGCCAAGTGCAAAATGCCCTAACCTTTGTTGGCTCATCTTTGTCAAACCTCAGATGCCTATGTGTCTTCAAACCTTATTTCACTAGTGCCTTCTTAAACTGTTTTTTGTCCCTAAATGCCATACCAAGAGAGAACACAGGAATAGGAGCCTTCCTGTCATACCTATTCTCCAAGCTCTTCCACCTCTCTGTCTCACCATCACTGTTCTCTCCATAGGAGTACTCTTCACTTGAATCCATGTATGGACTACCTGGTTCAGCTAGGTTAGGCACCTCATCAACCAAATCCTCAGCTGCAATAGGGTTAACCAGGGAACCATGTATGCCAAGCTTCTTTGCTCTATTCCTCCTTTTCAGCTCATAAGCAAACTTTCTCATTTCTTGTGCCTCTTCATCCTCTGTAGAGCTATCCTCAGATAGGGGTTGCACATAGTCTTCATCAGATTCATCTTCAGAGCTTCCATCAGATGAAGCCAGCACATTCTTCCCTTTACCTGCCTCAACATCATCAGCAACAACAACTGTTCGCTTGGAAGGAGACTTGTAGAAAGCACAGAATCATCTATAATCCTTATCATCCATCCAAGACATGCTACCCCCTGCATTTGCATCCTCTGCACTGTCTGCATTGTCTGCAGATGCTTCATCACCTGCACTGTCTATGGATGCTTCATCACCTGCATTGCCATCACCTTCATCCTCTGCTGGCAACACTTCAAATGCCTCAGCCTAAAGATCATCATCATCATTTGCTGCCCATATCTCTTGGTCATCTGCAGCCAACTCAGTCCCCACATTCTCAGTATACATGTCCACCACTAAACCTTCTGGATAGGTACCAGTTGCAGTGTGAGCCTGTAGCATGACCTGACAAGAGGCATCATCAACCAACAACACCAGACCTGACATCATATCCATGTGTGGCTTCAACCAATAGAACCTAATGACATGGTCAGTCCTATAATGATCTTCCAGATGTCCCTTGATCTCAAAATATGATAGCTTGTCCACATCAATCCAAGATTTGGCTATATCTCCACCCAAATAATACACATTTGCCCCTACTGTCTCAAACCAACCCCCATAATGAAACCTTATGCATATCATGTCCAGGTTCGCCATCTCGAGGCCTGACATCGACAAAAACATCATCACAAACTCCACCAATCCAGTGAATCAAGAACATTCAGCAAAAACCCTAACCCCTAAATACCATGAAAAACATCAACCCAGTGACATCGCGTGAGAAAAGCACACGCATTTACCATCATTATTCATGAACTCAACTCTAATGCCACTAGACCAAACAAATGTAGACCCACTACACCATTCAAGGGCTTCGAACTATTTACCCACAAAACCCCGATTCCCCTACTCCATCCACAAAATCATCACTCATACTAATTGAGCCAAGGAGGACAGTACACACACCTAGAGGAGAAGCTCGAAGCCGATCACTGCTACCCGCCGCAGAGCATCTCCACCTCGCCCGTGTCGCCCGAGAGAGCCGCGCTGCAGTGGGGAAGAGAAAGAGTCGCGGGTGGAGAGGGAGAGAAAAATGGAGCCGACGGGGTATTTGAGGGGTGTCGCCTGACAAGTGGGTCCCGTCTGCCAGCGACCCAAAGAAGCCCCTGCATCGCATCCCTGTGCCACGGTGTCCAAACCACTGACACGCTGGCCGCCAGCGTGGCAAAACCACCCTCCCAAACCGCCCGAGGGGTTAGATGTCTGGTTTTGCAAATTCTAGAGTGTAGGAACTCGGTTTTATACTTGGGGGACTAGGTTAAACACAATACTTCATGGGGCTAAGTGGACTTTTTCTATAAAGAGTTGCAGGAGGTCTTTGCTTGGCATCAAAGAACACGAGGAACTAGGGCCTTGTTTAGTCCGAGAAAATTTTACAAAATTTTTCACATTCTCCGTCACATCGAATCTTTAAACACATACATGGAGTATTAAATATAGACGAAAATAAAAACTAATTGCACAGTTTGGTCGGAATTGACGAGACGAATCTTTTGAGCCTAGATAGTGCATGATTTGACAATATTTGTCAAATACATTTTCGGAACTAAACAAGGCTAGGCGGAAAATAACTCCGTCACCAGCGACCTCTCCCCAACGCCGACGCCGCCGACGATGGCGCAGCAGCAGACGCAGCCAACCCCTGGCTCGGGCATCCTGGATGCCGTGCCGCTCTTCGTGGTCATCCTCCTCGCCGCCCACGTCCTGGCTCTGGTGCGCTTCCCACTCGCTTTTCTTCTTCTTTTTCGTTCCCCCGCGCCTACACGGTACGCGCTTTGACGATTTGATCCCGCTCAGATCCGGACTTCTCACCGCTCTTCCCTCTGGCTGCAGGTGTTCTGGATGTACAAGCTGGCCTCCGAGAAGCAACCACCCCGGAGGAAGACGCAGTGACGGCGCCGATCCACGCGATCGTTCGGTATCCTCTTCGATCGGTGAGATTCGTTCCTGGAATTGGCAGCCTAAGATAATTAGGCTTTGGTAATGTTTGGTATGCTAAAACCTGAACTACGTGGCAGGATCATTTTTTCTTTTCTGGGTTTATGTATTAATGGTGTCTCCAAGAGAAGCGATTTTACAATGGAATTTATGCTTTTTGTTTAAGGGTGTGTTTAGTTCCCCATGGAATACAAAATACAAAATACCAAGTACTTTGGAATGATGAAATGCAAAATACCAAATTTTTCATGGGTGTGTTTAGTTCCATCCAAAATACCAAAATTTTCAAGGTCTAAAATACATGAAGCTGCTCTTTTGGGCTTTTTTCGGCTGTTGAAACCAAAATCCAGAATGCAAAATAGCAACTATTTTGCCAAAAATTTTGGATGGTGTTTAGTTCCATTCTGTAGAATGGTGGGCCAAAACTCAAAATTTTTTTGGCTCAAACAGGGAACTAAACAGGCCCTAAACGCAAGTCTGACAAGAGTTTTGCCAGAATTATCTTACTAAAGAAGTAGAGTTTGGCCTAAGCTCAAAAAGAGAACGATACAATAGGGGGCAATGATGCTTATGTAGTTATTTTTTTTTGAATTCCTAATTAGGTCCTGTCTGGCTGCTTTGTGAATTTTGACACTTGTATAAGTAGCTTCCACTTATAATTTTCTGTCCACAGGAATATCATTGATTTCTTTTGCACCTGGAAAATGCTGTTTGGATAGAAAAGTTTGCGCTCGTAGCTACTAGTCGTGCACTGCTCGTGTCCCCTTCGGCCAGCATTAGCATCTGCTTGAAAATGAACCATTTGCTGGACTTAGCATAGATCGGGTAAACTAGAACACAAACAACATTATACCAAGCATCGGCTTATATGACATCAAAGATGGTGCCTCATCGTATTTTTTAAATCAACCGCTAATGTCATGTGCGGCATCCCCTACACCAGAAGGCGGCGCGCCCGCGATGTGCACAGGACAGCCGAGCGAGCCGCGGCCAGGGCCCATCTGGCGCAGGAGGACGATGCCCAACCGACTAGTGGCTAAATTAGGAAATAGATTAGATTTAGTCCTCTTATTTAGGAGTGAATTTCCCCAATCACTGCCTTGGGCTATTTATTCTTGTAATCGGCACTTGATCAATTAAGCAAGAACAATTACCTAAACCCTATCTCTCTCTCGCCCTTGACAACGTGGTATCACGTTCCAGACGATCGACACCACCACGCGGCTCCGCCTCGCCACCAGCCGCTGCCGCCACCACTTCGTCGCCCACCACCTCGTCGTCCGTTGCGTCCTGCTCAGGCAGCATGGGTGACGCCGCAGACCTCAAGGCCTCCATGGAGGCGCTCACCAAGTCCGTCGCGCTAATGCAAAAGTCAATCGAGGCCAATGCCAAGGCGATTGCCGACCTCACCGTCTCTAGCTCGTCCACATCTGGCGCGCGGCCGGGAACCGGGGAGCACCATCAAGATCGGCCGCCCAAGCACTAGCGACCCGACTTCTCGCGCTATGAAGGCAAGTCTGATCCATTGATCTTCATCAACCAGTGCGAGTCGTTCTTCCTCCAACAACAGATCATGCCGGAGGAAAAGGTTTGGATGGCATCGTATAACCTTGAGGACGGGGCACAACTATGGTACGTGCAGGTCCAATCCGACGAGGGTACGCCGACGTGGCCGCGCTTCAAGGAGCTCCTCAACCTCCGCTACGAGCCGTCGCTCCAATCAGCCCTTCTCTTCGAGCCCGCGTCTTGCCGGCGCACAGGAACGGTCGAAGAGTACCAAGATCATTTCTAGGCCCTTCTTCCCCGCGTCGGCCACCTTGACGACGCGCAGCGCATCCAGCTGTTCATGGGGGGCCTGCTGCCGCCGCTCAGCCTCGTCGTGTAGGTCATGAACCCGCAGTCTTTGGCGGCTGCCATGAGCCTAGCCCGCTAGATGGAGTTGATGGAGAAGTACACGGTGCCGCCGGCGGCTCCGACCCAGCAGAGGCAACGCACCCTTCCCCCACTGCCACCACAACCTGCGATCCTTCCAACACCTGCGGGCAGCGGTGGTCCCACCCGCAACCTTGGAGGGCTGGCCGATCCGTCGCCTCTCGACAGCGGAACAAGAGGAACGTCGCCGCCTCGACCTCTGCTACAACTGCGACGAGAAGTTCGTGCGCGGGCACAACAGGGTCTGCAAGCGCCTATTCTTCGTGGATGGCGCCATCGATGAGGATTCTGGTGATACCTCCGAGCCGGCGGCGGACGAGGCCACCGAGGAAAGCCCCTGCTACTCCCTCCACGCCGTGGCGGGTGTCCGATTCAGTGACATGCTGCAGGCCCATGTCACAATCGGCTCTGCCTCCTTCATCGCTCTCCTGGACTCGGGGTCCTCCCACAACTTCATCTCCGAGCCGGCGGCGCGATGCATTGGGCTGCCACTGCTACCACGACCGCGTCTCACGGCCACGGTCGCAAACGGAGATAAGGTTCCCTGCCTCGGGAGTGCTCCGTCAGGACGCATTCAACATCCAGGGCTCCTTCACGGCCGACCTCTTCGTCATGCCGCTAGCGGCTTTGACATTGTCCTAGGCGCCCAGTGGCTAGGCACGTTGGGGCCCGTGACATGAGACTTCGTCGAGCGGACCATGTCCTTCTAGCAGCAGCGCCGTTTAGGAGCCCGTGGCCTCCACCGTCTGCACCTCCACGGCCACGGTTTCCCTCCTCGACGAGCTACTGGCCACCTTCGATGGAGTGTTCGCCGAGCCGTACAGGCTGCCTCCCTCATGCTCCCGCAACCAGAGCATCACGCTGCACCCGGGGCCGTAGCCGGTCGCTGTGCGGCCATACCGCTACCCTGCGACGCACAAGGACGTGCGCTGCCATGCTCCAACAAGGGCTGATCTGCAGGAGCTCGTCGGCGTCCTCCTCGCCAGTCCTCACCAAAAAGGACAATGGCTCCTGGTGTTTCTGCGTCGACTACCGCGCCCTGAACGCCATCACCGTCAAGGACGCCTTCCCCATCCCATTGTCGACGAGCTACTCGATGAACTCCACGGCGCCAAATTCTTCACCAAGCTGGACTTACGGTCGGGCTACCACCAAGTCCGCATGCGCCCGACCGACATTGACAAGACGACGTTCTGCACCCACGACGGCCTGTATGATTTCTTAGTCATGCCATTCCGGCTGTGCAACGCCCCGACAACATTCCAAACTCTCATGACGTTATGCAACTGGTTTGTGCTGGCATTTTTTGATGATATTAATCTACAACTCATCCTGGGCCAACCACCTTCGCCATCTCCGGGCTGTGCTCACAGTGCTGCAGCAACACCACCTGTTCGTTAAGCGCTCAAAGTGCGCTTTCGGGTCGTCCGCCATCGCCTACCTCGGCCACGTCATCTCCAACACTGGCGTAGCCATGGATCCAGGCGGTCTGAGACTGTGACTGGCCGCAACCACACTCGGCACGTGCGGTTCGCGGGTTCTTGGGCTCGGCAGGCTACTACCGCAAGTTCGTCCATGACTACGGCGCCATCCCGCCCCGCTGACGGCGCTCCTGAAAAAGGAGGGCTTCACCTGGACCGATGACGCCACGGCGGCGTTTTAGGCCCTCAAGACCGCGGTCACATCAACACCGGTTTTGGCGCTGCCTGACTTCACCAGGCCTTTCGTCGTTGAGTGCGACGCGTCTACGCATGGCTTCGGTCGGTGTTACTATAGGACAAACACCCCATCGCCTATTTCAGCTGCCTCGTCGCGCCTCGACACCGCTCCCTCGCCGCTTATGAGCGGGAGCTGATCAGCCTCGTCCACGCCATCAGGCACTGGTGCCCGTACCTCTGGGGCCGCGACGGACCACTACAGCTTGAAGTTCCTCCTCGACCAGCGCCTCGCCACGATCCCGCAGCACCATTGGGTCAGAAAGCTACTTGGCTTCGACTTCGTTGTCGAGCACAAGCCGGGCGTCCAGAACATCGCCGACGCACTCTCCAAGTGCGACACCAGCGAGGGCATGGTGCTCGCCGTCTCTGCCGCACGCTTTGACTACATGGAGCGGCTTCGCCAGGAACACGCCTCGAACCCGACCCTCGTCGCCATCCGGGACGAGCTCGCGGCGGGGACCCCTGTGGCCCCATGGGCACTTGTCAACGGGCTGGTCACCTATGACGTCCAGCTCTACGTCCCGCCTGCATCACCACTGTTGCCCGAGATCTTGGCCGCGGTGCACGATGACGGCCATGAAGGCGTCCAGCGCACCCTCCACCGGCTCCGGCTCTACTTCGACTTCCTTGACATGCACTGCATCGTCCAAGACTACGGTCGCGGCTACGCCACCTGTCAACGCTTCAAGACTGAGCACCTGCACCCGGCCGGTCTCCTCCTACCACTGCCTGTGCCAACCTATGTGTGGACGGACATCGATCTCGACTTCATCGAGGCTCTACCATGCGTACGAGGGAAATCCGTCATCTTAACGGTGGTGGATCGCTTCAGTCTGTGGCACAGGCGTTCTTCACCGACATCGTGCGCCTCCATGGTATGCCACAATCCATGGTCTTCGATTGCGACCCGGTGTTGACCTCCATGTTCTGGCGGGAACTGATGCGCCTCATGGGCGCCAAGCTGCACATGACAACCACGTTCCACCCGCAGTCGGATGGCCAATCGGAGGCTGCCAACTGCGTCATCGCCATGTACCTCCGCTGCTTCACCGGCGATCGACCACGAGATTGGCTTCGGTGGCTGCCATGGGCGGAGTACCTACAACACCGCCTACCAGTTCTCGCTGCACGAGACGCCATTCCGCGTGGTCTATGGCCGTGATCCGCCGACCATCAGGTCCTATGAAGCAGGGGACACGTGGCTGCCGTTGCCAAGACCATGGCGGAACGCGAGGCATTCTTGGACGATATCCGCTATCGCCTAGAGCAGGCGCAGGCGGTCTAGAAGCATCACTACGACAAAGCTCACCGCCATGTGTCCTATGCGGTGGGGGATTGGGTTTTGCTCCGTCTCCGCCAACGTCCCGTGGTGTCCCTGTCCCTGTCACCGAAGGGCAAGCTTCAGCCCTGTTTCTTTGGGCCATATCGCATCACCGAGCTCATCAACGAGGTGGCCGTTCGTCTCGATCTGCCTCCCCGCGCCAAACTGCACGACGTGTTCCACGTCGGCCTCCTCAAGAAGTGGGCCGGGGACCCTCCGGTGATGCGCCCCCCAGGCTGCTGGTTATCCAGCATGGTGCGATCATTCCGAGCCAGAACGCGCGGTGTGCACACGATTGGCTCGCGGTGTCCAGCAGGTGCTCATTCGCTGGAGGGCGAACCGGCTGCATCGGCGACATGTGAAGACCTCGAAGCTTTCTCCGCCAAGTACCCATCATTCTAGCTCGAGGACGAGCTGGTTGTCGAGGGGGGGAGAGATGTCATGTGCGGCATCCCCTACACCAGAAGGCGGCACGCCCGTGATGTGCGCAGGGCAGCCGAGCGAGCCGTGGCTAGGGCCCATCAGGCGCAGGAGGAGGATGCCCAACCGACTAGTGGCTAAATTAGGAAATAGATTAGATTTAGTCCTTTTATTTAGGAGTGAATTTCTCCAATCAGTTAGTAGCCTTGGGCTATTTATTCTTGTAATCGGCACTTGATCAATTAAACAAGAACAATTACCTAAACCCTATCTCTCTCTCCTTCAACCGAAGCCCAGGCGGCTGTGAGGGGCAAAACCTCCACGACTGGAAGACACGGCAGGAGACTACGAGCTCCGAAGTCGAGGGCCGCCTACCCTAGATCACCACGCCCTTGACAGCCAAACAGGAGCACGGACATGTGCAAATTTTAGTCGCTTATATAATAGATTGTGCCTTTCTCAGTAGAACATAGAATGATCTTCTATTGAAATGTGAGCACAACCAAATGCATGGAGTACTGATTTTTTTTTTTAAAAAAAAACATGAATTCGAGCTCAAAGCTGAACATAGTTCCTCTAGTTCGCCGCTTTGTGTCCCCGGACATTAAATGCTTTGCAACTTCCTGAAATGCTTTGCAGCCATTAACCTAAAACATGAGTCGTGAAACTATGTTTATTCTGAAAATGAAAAGTATATAGCAAAAAACAACTTTGACATATCATAGCTTATTCGAATTGAATTATTGCTATGTTGCTGTCATTTTTATGGTGGATAGAGTCTGCTTCTGTCCAATTTTGTAGATACAAAGTGTTTAAGCGATAGCTCACTGGACTTGAATCATCGCTATGCAGCTATGATGTATCATGTGATACTTACAAAGCAATGTTAGCTACCTCCAACCAAAGAACCCAACACTCACACTCACAAATTGGTGTTTCTGAACTACAACTGGCTCTAATCCCTACTCTAACTTAAGGAGCAATGTGTCTGAAATTTCTTCCAACTCTGACTGACTGACTCCGACTCTAACATATTAACCATGATAGTTAGAGTACTAGCTGGCTGCATTCTATTGGCTAAATATATCTACTAGCATTCATAGTTCAGTAAAGGATAATACATAAATAAGAATCTGGTGACATAATTGAGTACGTTGTATACCAAAACAAAACAGACAAAATGAATGCTATATTGGACTGTAGGAGTCCTACTTATTGAACAAGTAGTATACCGTAATATTTAAGAGAAGTCATCTTGAATACTATTGTTAGAGGAAACCGCTAGAAATTTTAAAACTAGACCAATGCAACAACTATAAGAGGCAAGTAAATAAAATTACACATTACCAATGTCACTACATAGTAAAGTCATCCTGGTTGCATCTATTGCTTCAAATCTGCTGCTTTGGTTCCTTTCAATTGTGAAATCCAGAAACAAATTCAAAACATCAAGACCTGACAGAAAAAACATGTGTTTATGGAAATCAAATTGATTACACACAGTAGCTACGTACTTCAATGCATGATAACATGAACAAATCAGTTGTGCTTTCAGCTTAGGAACATGCTACTCCCACATACAGGTTACCAACTTACTATCCAGTAGCTAATGTTCCTCAACTGTACAACAACAGGCCAGGGCATCTCACAATCACAGAAGGCACAACAGTCATATTCTATAGTATAGCATGGCAAGGACGCTGGCATCACATAATCTTGCAGCAAGAACTGTGGAATACAAAATTATTCTTCTTCAAGCTCATCCAGCAGCCTCTCCCCATGGATCGATCCAAAAATTGGTCCAGAAATAGACATGCATCCCTCCTCCTATATGATCTACCACTAGAAGTTCATAACAAGATCATCAATGATCTTCTTCTAATGCTGGTCTGTTTACTTATCCATTTCTACCTTTTCCTTTCCATATCTTCTGCTTTCTTTCTTTCTTTCTATACTAGCTACTACCTACTTTACTTTATCTAAAAAAAAAGCTACTACCTACTTTACAATGGACCCTGTTGATAGAGGGCATGCATCTCTCTGCTAATTTACAATACATCATATTCAACACCATATATAAGCAGCCAAAAACGATTGTAGTACGTCACACAAGAGATTGTTGCATTCTAGAACCAGTAAATCGACAAGATGCTAATTGGCCCAATGTGTTTAGATCGCAGCAAATACTGGTAGCGGACAAGACACAACTATTCTTGAATCGGTTCAATACTATGACTACGAGCATGGGGCCTGTGTCTTAGTGTCTCTAGATCTGCGACCTGTGCCAGTGATGACGGATTCTAGCAAGTACTATCCATTCTCTATCTAGTACCTGTGCATAATGTGATTCATATTCACAAGCTAGATCTATTGATTTGCTGACCAAGAGCAATGGGAGAACAGAAATACAAAATGGAGAGATGTGTGGATGATACTTGAATGTATTGGTTGTCTGTGGTTGGCTGGTTGTGGATTTGTGCGCCTTGGCCATGGATTCACTCGTCATCTGTTTTCCTAAACGCTAAACGGTAAACAGTCGGTCACTTGCTGTTTGGCCATTATTCGGGCTAAACAGTCCATTAAATGGGCTAAACAGATGATTAAACAGGCTAAATGGATGATTAAACAGAAACGGCGTACCATTGTGTAGCGTTTACACGGCGTTTAAACGGTCTAAACGGCCGTTTAGGCAAACCTGCTCGTCATCTTGTGGGTTCGCTCCTTGCTGACCCCCAGGGTTCACCTGGCGCTGCAATCATCCGGTTCTCTTGGTGGCACTGAGTTGAGGCTGCAGAAAGAGGACGACATCCCAATGATTGTTGTGTTTTTTTTTTTCAGGCCTGGGCAGACATTCTTTTTTATCCCCTGGTTTTCCCTCAAACTAGATGTAAAATTAGTGGGCTCACCAGACTTCCAAGCAGCAATTTCTGAGTTGGATCGGAAAATCTCTGGGGCTTGTTATTTACAAGGGTTTGAAATGAATATTGTGCTTCCAAACAGGCCCTTGTAGTAAACAAGGTAAAAGAAAACTGTTTTCCGCTTATGGTAGCAGCAGTGGTTCAGTCATTCATATTAAATCAAAGAGAGACAATTAGTCTGTAACAAGCTATCTTAGGTTCACTGCTTAGATAATTCAAGATGCCCTAGATGGGAGTATAAAGAAATTGAATTTTCTGCCTTTGGAGTAACAAACTGCTGCTCTAGCTTGTATGTCATTCTTTGTTTTCTTATCACCAAACCTCATTGATCTTCTCAAGCCAAAGTATTTTACTATCAGTTCTTGTTGCATTCCTGACAGAAAAAAAAATGTGCAGGGCAAACTAGCCCTTCTATATACTGACCACAAATGCAATCTTTGATTGAAGATCAGTAAGGAATGCAAAATCAATATCTGAAATCACTCTAGCTACTGAGATTTCATTTCATCTTGTTGTCTTGTTTATGGCAAGCCAATTGGGTTAACCTACTAAAACATCTTAATAGTAGATACCGATGGTTGACACTGATTTGATAAAATCTTAAAATGTCAATGTAATTGCTGTTCCATGTGTCAATAAGTTTCAAAATGATATATCTTCCATATGTTGAGCATAATCTAGATAATTTATTTGTATTTAATCACATTCTCTGAAACTGTGGTTTTAGTTCAAAAAAATATTCCGAGCAGTCAACATAAGAGGTGCATTTATGATATCTGTTACATGTGGTAGAGGGAGTTGTCTGAGTTGTAAAAATGACACTGAAAATATGCATCGAGAGCAAGTGGATCGGGAGATGTGCATGCATCTGTGAATATTCTATAAATTACTTGTAAGGTGATTGCCATTTTGCCTCACTTATTTGTTGTGCAGTTCCTTTGGTGCATCTTCTTGGTGCTATCATTTGTGTTACCTATAATTCATCTTCTACTGTCATACAAGAAATATGCAATTATCACGAATTGCAACAGATTTATCTAATTCTGTATTTATGTTTCTGTTGTTAGCACGTGTCTGAATATGACATGAACATTTTGATGCTTCAGCTGTAATGTGCGTTGCTCCTTTTCTCCACATTTTTAGTTGATGGAATGTTATACTTGTCGTGTTTCACATTTTTTATGTGCAAAGACATCATTAGATTTAGCACGTATTTGCCATGTATACTTTGTGGCCAAGTACGCTTTGTTGTGGAAGCTGTCCAATCCCATACTACATGATCGTAGAACCCCTGTTGTGCTTTACTATGTGGGAATGACTGCATGCTCTTTTTCTCCTATATATATGTTCTTCGTTGGTTGAGTCTGTACTGTTGTAAATTTATTTTTGCATCTGAAAGTATGCATGTAATAAATGACTAGAGATATTGCCACATTGGAGATTCTGATCCTACATTTCCCCGTTCTTTAACCCTCAGAAAGGTATATACAGCTTGTAAAACTGCATCTCCGTACCTAGTAACTGTATCATATTTGTTCAACTTGTAGCCACAAACTTCTTTTTTCCTGTGATCTTGTCCCCTCTACCCCATTCTTCCACTGCCTTCTCTGTGTTTTAGGAACTTATATAAATTTTGAAGCCTTTAATTGCATACGTTCATTTTTTATTCCATTAAGGCATTAATTCGGCTCCTTTGATGATGTAGGTCGGATTTTCATGTGAACCAGTATCCTCCGGAAGATGATTTAGGCCGTCAAATTTTCAGAGATATCCATGTAGTATTTCAATTTGATCTATTTATATTTGTTGCATTTTAGGTATTGATTGAGAACAACTTGGGAGAGGCGACATTCTATGATTCACTGTTGCCCTTTGGGTGATAAATTAATGTTCCTATATGCATGTGCTCTGTCTGTCTTTCACGATCTTCCGGAGATGGGAAGGGTCTGTGTCACAGACCGACATGGGAAGGGGGCAGTTTGGCGACGGTGCCACGCTGCCACCACGCGACCGCCATGGTCGCCTTCGCCACCGCCCAGGCGCCCACCGTGTCAAGTTGGGCAGGGGGTCATCGCCTCATCGGCCTCGCTGGTTCCACCAGCGCGCCAGGTGCCATGCTGGCAGCCTGGCACACCGCTATCTTTTGGCCGGGTGCTGGAAGGCCAGCCACTGCTGTGCACGACGAGCTTGCACCACCGCCCACTGGCTACCGACCTCCAGCTCCTCGCGGCCTTGCCTGCCACCGAATCCAGTCCAGGCCACCGAATCCAGTGCAGCTTCTCCTGACGATGGGTACATCCTACATTGCAAAATTCACAATTTGAAACATTGCTTCAAATAATTTGTCTTACCACTTCCTGGCTGCACCCTTGATCATGATCTCTCAGTAATCACATAGTTGTAGCAAGCATCCATGACGCTATTATTAATAAAATTTCAGTGTCTTTCAGCTGCCAACATCTTCTATTGGTGGTGGTGGAGCTGGGATGCAAACTTATGATGAACAAACTGAATAATAAGATCTGGCAGTGAATAAATTTATGTTGGTGCTGGAGCTGTCAAAGTTCAGTCATCATATCTACTAAAATTTTACCTTCATTTTTCGTATGATGCTAAGGAGTAGTTTTCGCCAATGAATGGAGACAATTGGCAGTTTTCACTGCTGGTACAGCCGTACAGGCTCTAATCATAAACAAAACCTGAATCCGCCAACTGAAGCGGCACGCGGGGCCACTTGTCAGTGCCTTATCGGCAACGTGCACGAAACTCACTGGCAGTGGTAGAAGAAGCCGCAGAGCCTGCGACGGGCGTGAAACGAAGCATGGCACGCTGTAAAGCCGTCCACGCGTCTCCCTCTGGTTGGCCTGAATCGCTGTCGCGCCATCTACCGCTTTCTGTGGTCAAACTTCACATCCACGCTCCGCAACGCAACCGCAATAGTCATCAGTCATCCGGTTGGGTCACAGCGCACCACCGGCCGTCCGATCCCCGTCGTCTCCTCATCTGTGCGCCCCTCTGGAACTCAATCCAAGCCGTCCGACTCATCGATGCCTACCCCGCGTCTCGTGTGTACCCTTTCCTTGACTGGAGCCAGTCCACTGTCTTGACCGACGCTTATAAACCTGCTCGCTGCCCTTGATTCACGTTTCCTATCTTCCTTTATACGTGACGTGCGAGCTCCCGTCGATTTGTTGCCGACTTGCCGTTCCCGTGCCTCGCCACCATGATCACCATCGATGATCTGCTGAGGAGCTGTGGCGGCGACAGCGGCAGTATTCCAGTTCCTAGCAGCGACGACGGGCGGCAGATGCTTGCGATGGGCGACCACCACCAGCTGACGGTGTCCAGGATCCGCACGGCTGTGTCCATGCTCAACCGCCGCACGGGCCACGCGCGCTTCCGCCGCGGCCCGGTCGTCGCGGAGCAGCATGCATCGTCGGACCACCAGCTGCACCCGCCGGCGGAGAGCGCGCCCCGGTGTCGTGGCGCTGGACTTCGTCAATAAGGCTTGCGAGGCGAGGTTCAGCGCGTCGGCCTCGGGGACCAGCTCGTCGCTGCCGTCGAGCCTCACAGTCACAGCCGGCGAAGGGAGCGTCTCCAACGGCCGCGCTCAGCCTCAGGGTCAGTACCCCTTCCAGCCTGTGAGCGGCGGCGGCGGCAGCGACGGCCACTCTGCCAGGAAGCCGCTGCCGCTGGCGGTATCCATGCAGCAGCAGCAGCATGCCTCCCCCGATCACTCCGCCCCTGCAGGCACCGCGCTTAAAAACGGCAAGTGCCACGACCGCGCGCGCTCCGAGAACGACGCCGGCGGCAAGACGCACGGCCACCGCTGCCACTGCTCTAAGAAACGGTACATATACATGCTCATCAAACGCCCGCTGCCATTGGTACCAATGATCGGCTCCATAATTTGGTGAGTCGTAATACGTAGTACTATTTCTGACGAGTTGTGAAACGACGACGGATGGCATGCAGGAAATCGCGCGTGAAGCGGACGGTCCGCGTGCCGGCGATCAGCTCCCGGAACGCGGACATCCCGGCGGATGACTACTCGTGGCGCAAGTACGGCCAGAAGCCCATCAAGGGATCGCCGTATCCCCGGTAAGAAACGAGCTTGTAAACCGTCTGATCAATCCTTGATCCTTGTTCCTCCCAACCCAGCGATCGAGAGGCTGCGACTGACCATGATATGTGCGACTGACCATGATATGTGTACAGCGGCTACTACAAGTGCAGCACGGTGCGCGGGTGCCCGGCGCGGAAGCACGTGGAGCGAGACCCCGGCGAGCCGGCGATGCTTATCGTCACCTACGAGGGCGACCACCGCCACGACGACCAGCAGCAGGAACGGTCGGCCGGCGGCGCGCAGACGGATCACACGACGACGTCCAGTTGAATTTCAGAGCTAGTATTCTCCGCTGCGGGCCCCGGCTCGGCTCCTTTTCTCTCGTTGCCCACAAGAAATTTCTTCGAATTGTCTTTGTAGTTTCTTTTTCGTCCAATCGGTTCGTCAGACTCGTAGTCGCGTCGTAGTGTCACATCGCCGTCGCTTGTAGAGGAAATTCAGGGAACCAAAGATATCACACGGTGTTTGGAATTTTGACCATGAATGAATGATGCGTGTCACTTCTAGAGGTTGGTTTGTACTACGCGTTAATTGGCGTATAGTGGTCAAACTGGAGATCTTTTGCTCGGTCCCGGAGGAAAGGGACAGGCTATAGCGCTGGAACTAGAAATAGGCCCAGATGCTTATTACAATCGCCGATACACTAGTAAAGATAACGGGTGTTTTCAGACGACCCGTCACAGAAAAACATTTTGCGACGGTTAAAATAAGTACACCGTCGCTGATTTCATCGTCCACAGTATATCCGTCTGTGATGACTAATTATCTGAGACGGTCGACATCTAGATCCGTCTTATATAATTCAGAGACGGTTGGTCTAAATACTCGTCGGTGTCTTAAAGTACATCAGGGACGGGTCTTTTGTTATCCATCGCTAAGAGAACATAAATCTTAGACGGGCGTTATTTAGAGACGGTTTTCATGGTAGCCCGTATGAGAGAAGGTGCTGGGCCTTTTCCAGTAGCGCGCGCGGCCCACAGACAAAAGGCAAAAATCCGCACGCATCAAGGTGAGGAGATAGGAATTGCCAGCGCGCCGCCGCCTGACACCACGCGCAGCCTCCGCCGCGCGCCCGCTATGCCGGCGTCAATCGACTGCTGGCAAACCGCTACAGAGCCGAGCTGCCAAGGGGGCGAGGAGCTGCAGGAAGCGGTGCGGTCCGCGCCGGCCGGCTGTACTACCCGCCGGCCCAGATAGCCTAGCGGCGAGGGGACAAGCTCGGGATAGGGTAACTAGGTATTACCCCACCACCTGGTCAAATATCTGCCTAATTAAATGCATATTCCGCTGAATATACAAGTTTCACTGCATTCAAATATGATTGTTCCTCTAGAAAACTAGTAGGTCTTGGATATCCTAATTCCTTTCAGGTTTGTAGCAATAACTAATTAACTACTTGTATCTTTAATACATTAATTTTCTGTAAAACTTGTATGCATCTACGTAATGACCGTACATCTTAATTTGTTCTAGATGGCTGACCGTGCATAGATGTATCCTAAGAACCGCATCTGCGATCAGTATTTGAAGGGTCTCAAGTCATTCATTACAGCAGTAGAGGGGGATATGTTGACTAACCGCAACTCTATGTGGTGTCCATGCAAAGATTGCAGGAATATGAAGAAATTTGAGTTATCATGCACGGTCCATGCACACTTGATCATTCGTGGTTTCATGGCTGGCTACATATGTTGGAACAAGCATGGCCAGGAAGGCATAAATGAGGAAATCGACCTGCAGGACACCCATATGGAGATCAGGTCCTGCCGTACTGATGGACTCTTTGGCCATACAAAAGAACAGGCTGCAACTGCTAGTCAGGATCTCAGTAATACAGACATTGTCGACATGGGTGAGCAAATACACCAAATGCCTGACAAATTCGAAGAGATGGTGCGCGATGCCATGTGCGAGGCCTCTACTGATAAGGAGATAGCAAGATTGGAAGCTTTGATGAAAGATGCAAAGCTTCCATTGTATCCAAATTGTCCGGAGAAGTACACCAAGATTTTCTCATGTCTGAAGTTGCTGCAGCTAAAGGCAGCCAATCATTGGACAGACCAGAGCTTTAAAGGATTGCTAGATGTGCTACGAGACATGCTACCGAATGGAAATCACATACCAGAAACACATACGAGACCAAGCAAACAATTTGCCCTTTTGGGTTAACAGTAGAGAAGATTCATGCATGTAAGAATGCCCAGAGTGTGGAACCCCTCAATAGAAGCGTAGAAAAGATGGGGGTGATGAGGAAAGGAAGAATGGAGGTCCCTAGAAGGTGGCATGGTATTTTCCGATAATTCCACAATTGAAGCAGATGTTTGCTAGCAGCCTATAAGGTCAACTGCTTTGTTGGCATAAGGACGAGCGAAAGAAGGACAATAACCTACGTCATCCGACAGATTCTACTCAGTGGCACAACATACAGATGAAGCATGGGAAATTATTTGCCGATGAACCAAGGAATATCTGGTTTGTGCTTAGCACAGATGGCATGAACCCTTTTGGTCACATGAGTAGCTCGCACAGTGTATGGCCACTTCTGCTATCTATCTACAATCTGCCACAGTGGTTGTGTAACAAGAGGAAGTACATGTTGATGTCAATTCTAATCTCAGGCCCGCTGCAGCCTAGCAATGACATTGATGTGTATCTAAGACCACTGGTGGATGAGCTGAAAAAACTATGGGCGGATGGTGTTAGAATATATAACCGCTACACAAACTCGGAGTTCACACTACGTGCCATGTTGTTCACCATTGTCACTGACGTACTTGGGCACCGTAGCTTGTCTGGGCAGAGTAAAGGGAACAAAGATTGTTTCCAATGCTTGGATGACACCGAGACCATGCGGCTCAATAACTCCAAAAAACAAATATACACAAGGCATCGTCATTTCCTTCCCACCACACATCCATATCATAAAATGAAACAACAGTTTGATGGCACGATGGAGAGGGCATCTACTCCAAGGGATTTTGATGGTGAGTATGTCTACAGCCACGTCAAGGACATTGAAGTTACCTTTGGAAAGAAAAAAATTACGTCGAAAGAGAGAGAGAGAAATGAAAGAACTGAAGACAACAAAATTTGGAAAAAGAAGTCCATTTTGTGGGAGCTCCCCTATTGGAAGGAATTAACTGTTCGCCACAGTATCGACGTCATGCACATAAAAAAGAATGTCTGCGAGAGTCTACTAGGTACACTAATGAATGCTAAGGGAAAAACTAAAGACCATGAGCAGGCACGAGCCGATCTAGAAGACTTGGACATAAGGCCAGAGCTTCGTCCCGATGGCAACGGTTCATTGCCGACATCTGCTATAAATCTAACCAATGAAGAGAAGAAAGAACTGTGTGATTTCTTCCGCAGTGTTGAGGTTCTGTCTGGGTACTCGAGCAACATCAGAAGACTAGTATCGGTGAAGGAGCAAAAAATGCTCCCCATGAAAGCTAATGACTATGACGTCATGCTGACCACAATGCTTGCAGTTGGAATACGGAATATTCTACCAGAAAAGCCGCATCTGGCTATCATGAGCCTTTGTTTCTTCTTTAATGCAATATCACAGAAGGTCATTGATGAGAGGACTTTGGACAGTTTGGAAACAAACATTCATGAGACAATGTGTCTTCTAGAAGCGTATCTCCCACCATCTTTCTTTGATGTCTCCGTCCATCTCATTACTCACCTTGTTAAGGAGATACAATGCCTTGGACCTGTGTTCCTACATCATATGTATCCATATGAGCGATTCATGAGCACTCTCAATAGGTACACAAAGAATCGAGCTAGACCTGAGGGAAGCATGGTACAGGGATATTCTGCAGAGGAGGTCATTGACTGGTGCCTTGATTACATAGATCTTGAAAATCCAATTGGCAACCCAAAGACTAGGCACCATGGAAGGATAGTAGGGGTAGGGATCCTTGGTGAAAATACGTTAAACACTGAGCTGGATGCATATGAGAAAGCCCATTTCCTCGTGTTGCAAGACACAGAGGATGTATCACCATATATTGCAGAGCATATGGAGCTGCTGGCACAAGAGAACCCTGCAAGGGGCCAAGCTTGGTTATCGAGGGCTCATATGACGGGTTTCAATGCCTGGTTCAAAAATCAAATTGAAATGGAAAGCTCTAGCACCAGTAAATCTCTCCGAAACCTATCAAGAGGCCCTTTGTTCACAGTCAATACTTACCAAGGATACGACATCAATGGCTACACATTCTACATGATTACCCAAGACCAGAGAAGCGTGTACCATACAGCGGTGTTTGTATAAATGCATATGAAAGCGACAATTCAAAGATGAAGTCCCTATACTATGGACAGATAGAGGAGATATGGGAACTCACGTATCCGGACTTTAGAATACCCATTTTGAAGTGCCGTTGGGTTAGTGGGGGCAAAAAGGGCATCAAGATAGACCAATATGGGTTCACAACCGTTGACCTCGACCATGTTGGGTACAGGGAAGAGCCATTCGTGCTAGCAGATCAAGTGTCACAAGTCTTCTGTGTGACTGACACAATAAAAAAGGAACGGCAAGTGGTTCTACCGGGGAAAAGGCGGTTAATTGGAGATCAAAATGCAATAAATGAAGAAGAGTTCAAACAGTTTGATGAAATCCCTCATTTTGGAACCTTTGTCATTCCCAAGATCCACCCAAGTGAGCTAACCCCATACCTACGCAAGGACCATACAGATAGGATACGGGCAAAGCATCGCCAAAAACGATGATGCTCACATAGGTATCATGAACCTTTCCATACTTTGCACTTATTTTGCACACTAAATTGCAGAACCGAGGAATATTCAATATATAGTCAGAGATTTAATACAACAATCTTGTGATTCTTGCCAACTAGGCCTTGTGAAAGACCGAAGACACAAGAGCTCCCAAGCTCCAAGGAAGATGGCAATTACTGATGCAATTGCGAAAAAGCAAATTAAAATCTGAGCACTCATGTAACGTATCCAGGTCAAACGGGGTACAATTTCAAAATATTGCAGAGCAACTGCATATGCATGCATGTAGTCTTGGTAGCTTTAATTTGGTGACAGATGTACAAATAAAATATCCTATGATATTTGTGTGATGTTTGCATAATATATATATGATCTTCTATGATGTATTTTGGGATGTGCCAGTAGCATGTGATGTTCTAAATGTACTCTGTGTCATAGCATACACATTTGGTGTTCGTGTAGTACACAAGATGTTCAATTATGTTTTTTGGGTATGTTCAGTATAATTAATATAACTGTTTCAGATAAGAATTCAGTCTAACCATACCTTTTCTTTTTTTTGGACTCCATTTCTCCTTCCTGCTAGCTCTCTTCTTTTGAAATGGTCTATTGTGTTGGCACACTCGATCCCTGCACAGGTAAGCAATGCAACTTGCTTACCAGCACACCCCACACTTTGGGTGGAGGTAGAATAAAGATTGAGAAGAGCACACACACACTACAACGGCTTCAACCAGCTTGCACCAGAGGACTTGCATCAGACTAGCTGAGGCTGATGTGATGCAGGCAGCAGCTGAACTTTTCAGCTATAATTAGAAGGCAAAGGTACCAGCCAGACAGTTCAGCTGCATCGGTTCTAGGTTTCAGCCGGTTAGATCTGGTTGTAACTAGTTGGAACGGGTTGCAACTGGTCCTAGGTGTGCATGTGCGGGGTGTGCTGGTAAGCAAAAGTTGCTTAGGCCTTGTTTAGTTACCAAAAACCAAAAACTTTTCATGTTTCCCTGTCATATCGAATCTTACGGCACATGCATGGAGCATTAAATATAGATGAAAACAAAAACTAATTGCACAATTTGCTTGTAAATCACGAGACAAATCTTTTAAGCCTAGTTACTTCATAATTGGATAATGTTTGTCAAATAAAAACGAAAGTGCTACAGTAGAAAAATCCAAAAACTTTTTGCAAGAATCTAGTGGGGCCAACAAATGGAAGTCTAGATGTACGTGATCTTCTAGTAACTCAAAGAAGTTTTCAAACACCTGGTAACTGAACCAAACAAATCCGGAGAACCAGCCACAAGACTTGTTACGGGTTCAACAACCCAAGTTTTGAACTAGACCTAGCATCACCAACCTAATTAAGTTAAATCAAATATTCCCAGCCAAGGCAATACACAATCAGAACAAGTCCAGACGTGCGAGAAGAACCTTAAACATGTAGATCTGGTACAAGTAAAAAGAACCTTAAACACATTGTCAATATTTACTCAAAACATCCTAATGATTACAAACTGAAAACACTACGGAATCCTATCATCTTCACACTCAATACGTCGTCCACCGAGTCTGAACTGATCAAGGAGATGTGGAATTCGTGCTTGATTGATTGGATGGAACAGGAGGTAGTGCAGAAGCTGTGCCCTATAAAGCGACCCAAGGAACTGCAAGAAAACAAGGATTGAATAAAATATATACAACCAGGATGCAGTGAAAAAACTATAAGCTAATATTCTTTAATTACAAACAAATGATAGAACATAAAAACTAAGGGTAGGAAAAAATAAGTACAACACAGATAACAGCAAGCAGAAAGGACTCACTGGATTCAGATTTTCAGTTAGCTTATCTCCATCATACAAGTCCATGTACTTCCAAACAAAAAACAGACAATCATTCAACATCTGCTGTTTCACTACACTTGGAAACTATGTAGACCAAGTTTCAATCTTTGGAAACTGTTGACCAACAACTGTCTGGAAGAGGTTACTGACACGGGGAACTATCTTCTCAATCAGATCCTTATGATGTTCGACTGGATCAGTTCCATTGCGAACATAATCTAATTGGATCCAGCATGTCAATTTGTTTATGGATCATATTGATGCACAAGACAATAAAATGGCCAGCAGTCCAAATTGGCACAAATAGCTGCACACAAAAAAGGGCACATCAATTAGAATGAATAAAAATATATACCACGAACAATGATAGCAGAACAATACTAGTTATTTAATGATATGCAAAAAGTGTTTATGACACATACTAGTTTTGCTTTCATTGCATCTACATTCTCTAGAAGAGCCTTCAAATGTGTCTCAGCAAACTTCATAGTTGCTTCAGTTTCTTCTCTAATCAGGGAAAAATACATGTGTGGATCCAAGTAGATGCGATCTCCAGAACGTTTTGGGCATTGCACCACATTGTCATGAAACAAGCAATAGACTAGAAAAAAGAGCAATCCTATTTCAGCTGCTTTTCTAGAAGAAAATGATTTTACAATGTCCTCGCCATTGATTATAATCTCTGGGGAATATGATATCAGTACTGTCCTGTTAAAGAAAATTAAATAAAAGCCAAATTCAGTCAATTAGCAAGCACATTCTGTCGCCCAAATATTATAGAAACAGACCAACTAGAAGTTACCAGGTAATCTTTTTTTTGTGGTACAATAACAATTTTTACCTTTGTAAACTTTCATCCTTACAAATTTTCTCTCTCAAATACCAAGACTTTCCAGTTGGAATTTCGGGTCATTTCCCTCTAGCAATACATGGCGATAGAAACTTAGCTGGCATCTTACTAATGCGATCAAAGATCTTCCTAAAGACATGCCTAGAGACATCTAAATGATTGGAACAAGAATCTGAAATTTCTTGAGATAAGTGAACAGGAAATGGCTAACATTCAGGAGTGTCTTGGTCCCCTGGAAAAATAACTTCATTAGGATCTGTGCCTGTCACTAAACTTGTCACATGCTCAGCAACGAAGCTAAGTGCTTCAGTCTCTAGTTCCTTCAAATTTTCTTCATGCCGACTCCGTAATTGCATTGAGATAAATGGTGTCCAAAAGTTCGTTCGCAACTAACGTGTCAATGATGTCATTTTCAGTATGTATTCTTCTTCTCTTCTGGGAAGACGGTCTTTCCTTTTCAGCTGTGTGAGGATTTGCCTGTCTTGACTTCTTCGAAGGCTTGCTTTCCTTTTTAATTTGGTAAGGCTGATTTGTCTGACTTATCTTCTTGGAAGAGTGGGTTTTCTTCTCAGCTTTACAAGGATTAGTCTGACTTAACTTCTTCGAAGGCTGGCTTTTCTTTTCACTGTCGCCATACTGAATGTTCTTTGCCTTCAAAGACTGTGCCATAATATCTTCAACCACCTTTAGCTCCTTCTGAAACTTTGCGTCTTCACTCTCATGTAGGTTGCATGTCACTAGTGCGTTCTTCTTAGTATCCAGGCCTCTCTTAGGCTCACGTGAAATGTTATCTTTGCCATCCCCTGGCTTTGCAATGCTCTGCATTCTTGCACAAGAATCTTGTTTCCTCCGAGATGCTTCAACGAAGGCATGATTCATACTCGACTGGACATCAGAAAGAATGTGATTATTGCTTAGTTTACCAACATGTCAACTATCCAGAGCATCCTTTACAGACTGTATATTATTAGAAGATTGAACTATGCTAGAAGTTTGAATTTTCACTGTCTGATCGACATTCTCGGTTTTAACTACTGCAACAAAATCAACTCCTTTGTTTGTAGTTACTAAATCTACAATCTGCTTGTCAAAAATTTGGCTTCTCTTAACTGTACCAGCAGATTCTTTTGTAGAGCACTGGATAGAAACACTAGATTGACAACAAGTTTGCTCTGGTTGTCTACATGTAACAAGAACAGAATCTTAGCAAGAGAGGAAAACACAGAGTGCCTACTATGAAGAAAAAAAATCATGAAATCATGTACCAACCTAATTCCCTATAATTGGATGAATAAGCTGATCCTGCGAAGCAGTCTTGCCACGTTGACCGTAAGTAGAAGATGGATCAACTAATAATATCTCAGGATCCTACTCGGGGTTGCTATGGGTGTCGATTGTCTATTAACAGACAGGGAGTGCAAGATATATTAGAATGACAACAGGAGATTTAACAATAATCTAAAGAAATTATAATTGAATGATAGAGCCAAAGATTGTTTACCGTTTGGACATTTCGGTTTCTTCATGACATTCAGAGTCAAACTTGCCAACGTGGTCATGATCAAATTTTCTGGAACTTACTTCATCAGTCGACAGGATTTTTAAGATATCATCAACAGAATTAATATTATCTTTCAGTGGATTAGGAGCTGCACAATAGGTACATGTCAATTTTTTCAACAAAGTGAATATAAGAAAAGAAAAGAAATTTTAAATGACAAAATAATAGTTTAGATCATTACATGAAACTACTTACTAGAAGGAATGTTTGACTGATCATCATCTCTGGTGGAGACAAGATCACCTTCTGGGGTATGGTTCCAAGTGCAACTGGTTCTGGTTCGCCAGATCGAAGCATTAGCTACGGATGCAAAGGTGGACTAAGGGACTGTAAAACATCTGCACCCATGTCAATCTGCATTTCCTATGCATGTTCTTCTGAAGAAGAACGATCATCCACTCCAATTACAGGTGAGGTATATGCATGGTCCACAAATTGGTTGTCCACTATACAAGTATTGCCTCTTGATGATTGATCTGTAGCAGACTTATTAGAAACCTTTTTCCTTTTGTAAACATGCTTTAGAGGAGTAGCATTACACAGTTTACACATCTGGGCCAAATCCTCCTGAAGCTTATCCCTAATTTTTGCAACAAAATTTGCATGAGCATTCTTCATATCAATGACTGCCCTTGCATGAGCATTCTGCATATCAATGACTGTCCTTGCATGAGCATTCTGCATATCACTGACTGCATTCTGCCTGTCGATGATTGCCCTGGCACACTGACTGTCATAATTGGATATCCATTTATCAGCCTCTTCCTTTCCTGCAGCAGAAGACAACCGTCCTAATATTTGTGGCCCAAGTAACTCCTGTGAATTAGGGTACCAAAACAAAGAATTCCATGCAGTAACCGGCTGAGGTTTGGTGGCAGTAATAGCATAACGATGAGAATCATGATTGCGATCTTTAGGAGGTACAACATCATTGTGGCACAGAGGATGAATCGACACACCATCAGGATCAAGATAGCAAGTGCGTACATCTTTCTTTTTGTGGGATTCCTGTAAAAATAAAAATTAAATAAATGTAAACATGTATTTAATAAACATGGTTCAGATGAGATGGAACCAAAGCATTTTGACATATTAGACTCAGATAAGCATTTTGACATAGACTCAGATAAGAACTTTGTTGGCAACAAAAAAACATGACAATGAAAGTTTTAGCAACATGCTATGAATTTGAAAGTATGAGACGAGATGAGAAACCACTAATCCTCCATAGCACTCCTTGGGATCAGTTGAAAGAGGCCTAAAATCAGCTGCAATCATCATGTCAATCACATTCTTTGTGTAGAACTTGCAGCGACGAATGGTGATATTATCTTGTATGGCAGCATGCTTCATGTGATCAAGATAAAGTATCTGCAAGTGTATGTGACATCAATAGTAGTGAACAATAAGAAAGTCAGTATAAGCAATAGGTGGAAAAAAGGCAAGATGATGACTAAAATGGATAGATAACAAGAACAGGGAATTAATGTAGCTTCACTTACTATTAGGAATACAATGCAGCCATTTATTGATGGTTTCTCCTTGTTCTGAAGAATTTGATTCTTATACATCCTTACACCTAACTCCAAATTATGTACAATAACCTTACACCAGTTGATCTTGCACATGCTTTGTACATCCTCTGTGTAAACAACATCAACATTCCTAATGTGGCTATCAGTGTTGGGCAACAAAAGAGCACAGAACGCAGACATCAGGAATGCTCTGACAGTATTTTCATCAGAGAGTTGATGTTTTCTAGTGAGCTCACAAAGCTGTTTTGGAGTATAGTCTACCTTATTTCCACCAAAGAATTCTGAGAAAACACATTTCCGAGCTTCTAATCCATCTAAGCAAGAGACGTTTGGATCATCACCAGATTTTGGCAAACCAAAGACACAGTGCACAACATGCTCATCGATAGAAATTTCCTTGCCATCACCAAACTGGAGCTTCATAGTATCAGAATTTAAATGTTCAACCATGTACTGGGCAAAGTTCCTATTTAGATGGCCAGTATCAACAAGAAGTAGACCACCAAACCCTAGTTTGTGTAACATATCCTTTTGATCGCCAGTTAGGGCATCTACGAACTCCTTATGTACTGCAGGGTAACATTGTGTCTTAGGCATATCTTTCTTCTTTGCTATCTTCAAGACGGATATAGTGGAAGGTTTGATTTGACCCGCTTGTGTTAAAGAATTCAAAATTTATAAACCGCTATTTTCATAGTACAGTGTTTTTTTTGTAAAATGAATAAAGACATAGAAGGAAGTATAAGAGTCCACTTCACAGAATTCCATATTGTTAGGCAGCCAATAAACTGTAAGGTTCTATTAACATCTTATCCAACTGTAAGTTTGTGAACACACAAAGGCTATGCCACGGAGAACATAAAAGCTTTGAGACTCTACTTCATACAGATCGTGGCAAATTTTAACCAATTGAGACTGAAGCTGTTTCAACTAGCCTTTAAAACTAGATGGAACATGCTGCACTGGACTGTCATAACTTGTAGTCAATGCCATCTGCAAGTTTCTAACAAATGTCAGAATTATATACAGTAATTCGTGGTAGTAACTGGTTCTAAGTAATAACCATTTAGTAACATGAAAAATTATAAAAAATTAGGTACAACAAAAGAATGCAATATCCGAGTTGTATTGAGTTTTGACACGTTACAACCAGCTAGTAAGACACCCATTTTACAGAAAAAACTATATCATGGTGAAAACAAAGATCTAAGGTGGACAATAAAGGAAATACAACTTCCGACTTGTTCGAACTAGAGAGAATAGAATTGCTTGCCTTCTTCGATTTCAGGCCATGGCGCTGTTTTGCAGGCAGGGGTTTAGTGTGGTGAACATCCATATCAGATTGCCTCATAGATAAACCAGGAATCCTAGTCGATGATTGGACATAGACGATGCGAGCATCAACTTTATTACTGTAGTTGAAAAATTGATAAATGAAACAACCCTAAAAAACTGATGTTATTACATGAAAACACATGAGTTCCAATGATTTGGCCTAAAACTACACTCAGAATACAGTACTGGTTCGAGCCAACTACAACTAGATTAAACTAGTCAGAACATGTAAATGTATGTAATGTAATGACAAAGCTAATAGAAATCTGTGCCACAATTGAATTTCTATTCTATTACGCCCTGATATGGTGCACCATAATCACCACAACGCAAAGAAGTATTTAGGAACAAATCTAAGGCAGGTAGAGTCACACAGAAGTTCAATTAGAGGCACAGGCGAACCCCAAGGGAATATACTAAAGGAGTCCTAAAATCAGGATGTACCTGTTTAACGAAGCCAGCGCAGATGGACATGCATACCTTGTTTGTAGCTTCACAGACCTATATAGTTCCTGGCAAGATAAGCGCACAGGTTATTAGCCTGTTGTGTACATCAATGTGTGTCTAGAAGAGAGAAATCGAGTGAAACTGAGAAACAGATCGGCAGAAAGAAGGGTTTGTGGCCTCAGACTTTTGATGATTATGTAACAGCTTCTCAAAATACCCATTGTTGGCATTGAGTAAATAGAACCAAAGGGCACGTTTGTTTGCCTGAACAAACCAACTTTAGGAAGAGAAACCCAAGATCAAGACAAGCATGGGACACGTCCGTCCCAGCCTTAAGCTACTACAGTAGTTGCTTGGGACTCACACGGTTTAATGACTGCCCTGAGGAACACAATGAAACCAAGATCACAGCAGCCATGGAAGCATGAGAGACATTCAACCCGAGCCATCAGCCTAGCATGCCAGTTGCTCGGGTATGGAGTGTCCCATGTTTTGATGACAACCATGAGAAACACATAAAACTGCCATCATCAGCCTTGAACACCAGCAAAGTGAATAGAGCATCAAGGAGACCACTGCAAAACTATCCAAGAGAACTTAATCATGAAACCAGCAAGGAAAACAGGAAATAAATAAGCTATGATGGACAGCTCTAAACCTAGGGGCTTCATGGCCTCGGCTGCAATGTGCATTGCACAGCCTTCCACAGGCTCCACCTCAACATCATCGACCTCTAAACCAGCAACAGTTTTTCATTGACCCTGACCTCTGAAATGATTGGCCTCAGCTTTTGAATCTGGTGTCCATTTCAATGTCTAAAACAATGGTGGCTGCCAAAGAAATAGAAAACCAATACAACAGAAACCCACAAATAGCAGGTCATGCGTGCCATGGAAACCTATTGTGCACATCTACTCATTGCCATCAGCCGTACCAGATAGAAGGTCCTGTTGCTAATGAAAGGATGTGCACGAATAGGGTTTGATGACAGTCATGAAAAAGATAGAAAGAACCATGTAAACAAGGCAGCCACCTCATTTATAAGTTCTTTCCATCATAGGCCTTATATATTTCCCACAGTTACCACCAATCAAAATAAACAAAACCAACAATTGATAAGATAATAATGAAGAACTGATCCCACATAGGCTTCGGCCACGGGG
Organism: Sorghum bicolor; assembly: GCF_000003195.3. Classification (NCBI taxonomy): domain Eukaryota; kingdom Viridiplantae; phylum Streptophyta; class Magnoliopsida; order Poales; family Poaceae; genus Sorghum; species Sorghum bicolor. The sequence continues at coordinate 38,926,250 of NC_012873.2, forward strand.
ACACAACAATCCAGCAGCAGTATCATATTTTCATCTATGCTGCTACCACTGTACTCCCTCTGTATCAGATTTAGAAGTCATTTTGGACAAGGTTTGGGTCAAACATTGGGAATATAAATCGTCAATAACTTCAAAATTGTTGACTTTGCAAATATAAAAATTATATGAATAGATTTGTCTTGAAAAATAATTTCATAAAAGTATACATATATCATTTTTTCTAAATATTTTTATAAAAATAAAAGGTCAAAGTTGTGTTTTGGAGACCATGTCACTGTCCTAAACTACTTCTAAATCTGATAGGGAGGGAGTATGGCTGAGTTTCATGGCCAAATACCAAAATCCAGTTGTCCCAATCTCAAAAATATGAAACAGTAAACCCTAGCTCATTTGTATCATCACAGTGGAAAAAGAACATGGAAATATCATGGAGGGACCAAGAACTCACAGATCAAGCAAATCAACCAGCAACCCTGGGACCCCAGCCTCAGAACATGCTAGAGAGTGAACCCTAGCTCATATAAATCATCACAGTGGAACACAAGTATGGAAACATGAGTGAACCCTGTAAGGCGAAGTTGAAATCTAATATAACTAGGATACCTATACAAGGAGCCCATTATTTGGAGCTAGAACAAAAGTGAAGATCCGGTAAAATAACATAATACAAAAGTAGAAACATATTATCGAGCAGAGAACTTAAAAGCATAATTGTATATTACAAACCAACACACACATAGATTTAAAGTAGCTTGACAATACAAGAAGAGTAAATAGTGCAACATAGAAACAGTTACAACTAATCAAAAGACCAGAAAGGCAACTAAACAGTGCACATACCATGTTCTATCTGAAAGCCTTCAATGCCTTATGCACAGCTGAGCAGTGTTTCTGTAATACTGCAGGAGGCACCTACAGCATACTAAAGGCTTGCACGCCCTCGACGATTTTACTAGCCATGTCTACTACTTCGACCGCTTCATTTGCACAGTCCTACAACATACTTATCTACTGGTTGTAGCGATTTATGTCGAAGATCAATGTAGCAAGAGCAGGGTAGTTTTGGTCAACTATTCTATAACCCAACTTATGTGTCGTGGGCCTCAAGAAGTGGCTTATGGCAGTCGCCTCTACCTCGAACAGTGTCATTGGTTTGGTGGAGCTATATTCGTGATTGCGATGGAGAGTAGTGTGTGTAATTCGCGTACAGAAGTTTGCATCGGCTGTTTCTGTAGTCTTGACAGACACTTCTGTGTTGTCTAACTTCGTAGCAATAGCATTCAGTATAGTCCTAAGATGGTCCGTAGGACATCCCGTTGCACCAGCCTGGTTTTAAAATTATAGGAAACAACAGTTAACTATTTGAAGTCTATCTTTTTGTCTTGTTTTTTGTTTGCAGATAATATAGACAACGACATGACTGTAGTGTATGTATGTAGGAAAAATGTTGTTACCTGATAAACAGATGGTCCGTCCTTGAACCTGCTGAGGCTGATGGGTGGCCTGACATTATGGTCTATGCAGCACATGATGACACGAATAGTGTCCAATTTTGCGGCTGCATATGATTCCTCACGCTGCACCCAATCACCAAAGTTGGCAATGCGATAGTGGAATTGTGTGGTTGGTGCACCTTGGAAAGACTCAATATAGCCACAGACCTTACAAACAAGCTGAGATAGCGTCACACAAAGCCTGTGAGCATCATGGTAAATCTGTCCACATGATACCCTCTAGTGCACAAAGGTACCATACTTTTGATAGTAGAAGTCTCGAAGCTCCAGTATCATCATATAGCTGTAGTCAAGTACCGCTGTTGGTCCACGTACAGCCACTGTGTCTATGTAGATCATGCTGTCATCCATTGCATCATCTGGTGTCATATTGGTAGTTTCACAGACGAGAGGAACATGTTATTATACATGAAGTAATAGAAAAGGAATGGAATCCACGTAGCTGTATACCTGGTCTGAAGCCCGCGACTACCTGTCCAGTACATAATCTAACACATAGTTCCGTAATGGCTCCTGCTGGCCCACAAGGTTGTCCATGTAGAGTTTTAACGGTCGGGGGCAGCTGTGTTTTAACTCATAACATGAGCTGGGGAAAAGGAATTCAATCTCTTTAACACAAATATACATATGTTAGCAGAGGTGTCTCAATCTTACCTTCAGCACCATAAGCGACAATCCATGGCAGATGACTCGTGTTCAGGGCACCATGGTGACATTTCTAATATGAAACCATCTCCCTCCAATTTTTGGCATGCAAGAAGGCTCAACTGAAACTTAGCTGAGGCTATCTTGATGACAAAGTTTGGATCCAAGTAATATATGGTGAAGTCTGAAATGAACTGCCCCAGCTGCTCTTTAACCTCAACATAAATCTCAAATGTGTTGGCCCAATGAGGAGCACCTAGCTTCAGTTTAGCAATGATCGAGAACTTTCACCATTTTCCTGACGCTGGAATAGAGCAAGACACAGACATAAGTTAGACGGGCCTTCCTGAAGAAGATGACTACAATTAGTCATCCTTAGTGTATTTCTCTCACCTTGTCCAAGAGACATTGTCAATGACGTGGTCTATGCAGTGCAACTAAATTCCTTACCTAGAACTGAACAAGTGAATCTGCATAGGTAAGCAAATACTAGAACAGAACAAATACAACAACACATAGATAGAATCTCCATAATTAGTGATACAATGCAGACGTGAATTTGTGGTACAATGTAGCAGACACATAGGCATGCGTAAAAACACATACCACAAGATCTTGTGGATCCAAGCACTCCCGATCCTAGAGAACCTGAAAAGCACAACAACACAGAGGACAACCATAGCTAAGAATGGCCACAACCAAGCAGTGAAAAACAGTAATGTTAATACCAAGCATAGCCACATCAAACATGCATATCCACTTAAACATTGAAAAAGATACAACTGAGTGCCTAAGCTACAAACATCAGAAAGGCATAGATCAATTTCTCCCAGACCCAAGGACCACACAAACAGCCCGAGGAGAAAGAACATATACCTCAGCAAGGCTGATACGGAGAAATGAACGAACCCGTTGGCAGCAGAGAATGCATATCAGAAAATCAACCATGAATCCGCCAATAATGAAAAAGCAGAAAACTACAGAGTGAGATAGACAGCATGGCGCAAGGACTAAGAGGCCACCCGCATTTCCCAAGGCACATCAGGCCATCAGCCATGGCGCACCTTCGAGTTCCATCAGCATTTCCAAGGCACATCCTCAGCCGGGGCCCAGGCATTTCCTAGGGCCGACGACGGTGGCACGCAAGGGCCTTCGGTACGACAGCCGCACCATAACCCCTAACAAGACCACGTGCCCTTCTGGACGGCGAGGCCGCCCAACAGACGAGCCCGACCAAGGTTCACTAGCCATACGCCGCCACCGCCACATAGACCAAAAAGAAGGCCAAGTCTACAGACACCGGACCCTCTCCAACAGGTCATCGCCGCAACGCCGGGGCAGGGGCACAATAACCACACGGCCTAGAATAGCCAGCCACCAGCATCGCCTTCATAAAATTCCCGAAAAAAGGGAGCACAACTACACAATGTTTAGTTCCACATATAATTGAAAATGCAAAATGCCAACTATTTTGGAATGATGAAATACAAAATGCCAAAATTTTCAGGGTCATGTTTAGTTCCATCTGAAGTGCAGAATTTATTGTCCTCATTACAGCCTTTTGAGGCTCTTTTAGGCTTTTTTGGCCTCTTTAGGCCAAAATACAAAATGGAGAGTAGCCAATTTTTTGCAAAAAAAAATTGTATGGTGTTTAGTTCCATTATGCAAAATGATGGGCCAAAATCCAAAATTTATTGGGATAAAGGGGAAGTAACCTGCCCCACCCACCCCACCAAAAAAAGAAAAAAAAAAGCCCAGCACCCAACCTCCCCCGAAAACAGCAAGCGCCACGGCGGCAAGAAGAACCCAAACCTCACCCAAAAACAGCAAATGCCACAGCGGCAAGGTTCCAAACCGAAAAGAACCAAACCTGCACCACAAGTACGAGTACATTGTTGTCTACATTTTTTGATTTGAAGCCAAAAAGAGCAAACTCCAGAAAAAGGGACACAAACTACATACACAATTAAAGAAAGAAATCTCAACCACCCCGGTGCCTGGCCCTCTCTCGCCCAGCACCCAACCACCGCCCAACATAGCAAATGCACGGTGGCAAGATAGATTCCCACCAATTAAGAAAGAACAACGAGAAAGCCAACGCGCAAAGAAGACGAAAAGGGAAAAATCGGAACGGCACACGTACCTGTCAGGTAGACGAACAGACCGGATCAAGCCCGATAGAACTGTCAACTAGGGTTTATTTTCTCTCGTCAAGTGACGAGGCTGCTGGCAAGCGGGCCCAAATACACAGACGCACAGCCAGCGTTCTGTGAAGCCTGCCTGCAGGGCTCCCGGCCAGTATTCAGCGGTACGGTGCCCCTGGCTGCACCCATCCCCGCCAGGTGGGACACACAGCATGTGGTCATGTGGTCTCATCAGGCAGAAGACTAGCAGCGGCGTGGAGCCCAAGCGGCTGTGCGGTCCGGCGCCTAGTAGGACCCCTGCGGCACACCGTCCCCACCAGGTGGGGCAACGCGACAAGCAGGGGCCCTCAACGAGCAGACGACGGTGCGCTGGTGTGGGAGCACCAGATCTGGACATGGCGTCGTCGTCGCCGGGGCGGGTATCAACTCTAGCCCTTGGTGCCGGCGAGGAGACACGATCGAACTGAAACAAAAACAAACAAAAAAAATCAATAAGGGGACGAACGGTTCCAGACGCATGGCACCGGATACGAACGCGGCGTCGCCGTAGTGGACACTCCCGTGGTTGATGGCAAGCAGCCCACGGTACGGCGCAGCTAGCGAGAGGAGTGAGGGGGTGACCCAATCTAGAGCATGGTTATGGCGCCTCTTGGAAGACGTCGGTGATTATAGCCCCCATGCTTCTAGTGCCGTTTTAGGTGCTTTGTGCTGAACATGTAAACTAGTATCACTAGCTGTTTCGTTTGATATCTTTTATATGTTTCCAGTATGTGTAAAAACTACTCAATTTTAGGAGTACTTGTATGTTATGTTTTGTATTATAAAGGCACAATAGACATTTTGGTCCCTCAACTATTACTCGAGGCTCAATTTTGTCTCTAAATTTTTAAAATAGTCATTTTGGTCCTCAAGCTTTAGTTATAGACTTAGTTTTGTCCTACAACTATGAAGATAATTGTTTCAGTCCTTAAATTTTGTATTTTGGGCTCAATTTCATCCATAAACCATAAAAGTGCATTTAACTTTTTATTGTTAACTCAATTGTGTTTATTCAAAAATAAAACATTATATTTTAAGCATAATTTCACCCATAAATTATCAAAATTATAGATCTGCTATTGTTTCAATATATTCATGTATTCTTAAAGAATAAATAGGGTTCGATGTAACTAGAATTGCTCCCACAAATATCAATTTAGTTGGATATACATAAAGGGTACAATTAAGGTAACACTAAAAATAACAGCTTGGAATTATCAATCGCCGTATTATTTTTCTATCTTCAATTGCTGGTGGTGTTGGAGCTAATGATGTGCAATAGTGCAGCATTCCACGTACAACGTACAAAGTTGAGTTAAAAAATAAAAGTTTAAAGAACAAAATACACTTTAATAGTTTTAAAATGAAATTGAGCTCAGAATATATACAAAGTTTGAGGACTAAATGACCATCTTCATAGTTCATGGATAAAACTAAACCTAAAAGTATACTTTGGGGATTAAAACAATCATTTTGAAAGTTCAGGGATGAAATTGAGCCTGGAGTAATAGTTGAGGGACCAAAATGACTATTCTACCTATTATAAAAGCATGGTTTTCCTCCATAAAAAACAACTATAATAAACCAAAAAGGCCTCACATACGACAGCAACCTGAGAAAATCAGAAGCTTTGGTAGTTAGGCTATTAGGAACAAACCTGCGAAATCAGAAGTTCCCGGCCCCTACCCTACCAGAAGTCCTGATTTTCGCCAAGTTCAGTTTTAATTATCTTGGTGATGCATGCACACACCAATCATGCGAGTGTGTAAACAAAAGAAAAGCTTGAGGCAAGTTCATGAATAGTTAGGTCCAGACATTTAACCTATAGCAAGTTGGTTACCATAAATAGTTAGTTTCCGTCATTTCACAATAGCAAGAAGGTTATTATATATAGGTTCAATCATTTGAATGAGGGCAATATCTTTTTAATTTAGCATCTCAAACTCCTGATTCCTTGCTGCTGCAGATTTGTTGACAACAGTAAGGTCATGCTCCTAAGATCCCACCAGCTCTTTTAGTCATCTCCAAAATCATCTACCTCCTCCTAGGTGATCATAATGGCTTCATCCGATAGGTTCCAGTTCAGTAACCTTGTCACCATATGTTGGGTATTTTAAACGCAAATAGAAAAATCCGCAAGCGCACGGATACCGATGTAGCTTTCACCCAGGAGTATCGATTTTCCATAGGGCACGTGAGTGTACTAATTAAGATTCAAGATCGGCCAAGGATAACTATATAATTATTTTTGGTGGGAAGAGGGGAAGTTTCCTGAGAGTTCTCTATTTGATCTAAGAATCAAGAATTACTTCAATGATTATTTATTTCGGGACATCAGAACACTAACCACAGAAAGAGATGAGAAGGGGGCTTGGAAGCTCTCACTGCGGTCCTACAAACACCGATCCGAATGAGGTGGAATACGTCGACTGTTAGGGCTGTCACTACCCTAGGGCTACCACAACAATCCGCAGGATTGGGTGCAATTCTAGGTAATTGCAAGATAAACACTACGTCTACTCTATTAATTACTACTCTAGCATTACAAAGACTAGAGCACTTGATGCAAGCGGGAATCCAATAAATAACTTGAATGTAAATAAAAGTAATTAAAGAACTCAGGAATTATGAATTGAAGAACCTAGAGAACGATGAAGAACGAACCAGTTGCTGCAAAAGTACAATGTTGAGGAAGATCCGATAGATCCGTCTCCTCCTCCGCTCTCCTCTTCTCTCTCCCTATTTTCTAGATTACAACTAGAACTAACTAGAACTAGAACTAGATGAACTAGAGGGATCCTCTCTACTTGGATGAATAATTGAAACCCTAGCTTTGATTCTGTAGAAGAGGTATGTTCTCTAGGGGCCAGGGGGTCTGCTTATATAGTCCTTCCAAATGAATATGGGCCATCGGATCAAACCGACATTAATCGCACGGTTTTCCTTGATCTCTTAGGTCGGTGGAGCATGATCCGCGAAGTTGACCTTGATTGGGCACTACAGGAGGGCGGGCGCCCTGGTCCCTAGGGCGGGCGCCTTGGGCCAGGCCCCGTTCTGCCTCCGCTTCGTTCCCGTGGCTTCAGGAGTCTTCTAGAAGATAGAAAATTGCCGCACACGTTAATATCTCTATGTAAACCCGACGTGTGGGCCTTTCCTCCATATTTCCTGATAACCCTCTGTAGAAATAGACAAACACCTAAACTCATGGAATTCTGTCAGATGAAACCCTAATTTTGGATGTTGGTTGCATATAGGTCCTTTTCCATGATTAGTTGATAGTTAAATGTGAGCATTAAGGACCGTCAACAAGCTCCCCCAAGCTTAACCTTTGCTCGTCCCTGAGCAAAGCTAAAAATCAGCAAGAAAACAGGGGTTACTTTTATGCCTCTTACTACAGGTTTTTTAAGTTATCACTAAGGTCTTAAGTGATTGAAAAACAGAACGATCAAGTCAAGCACTATGTCTAAAGTTCTTCTGTCTTACCTTTGTTCTGGAGTTTTATTTGTAAGTTTCCAAAATAAAACTGAGGCATTTGCCTTCTTCTCGAAAGATATATAAGTAGAGCTTTAAAAGTTTTAGCGTACTTACTTTGCATTTTGCTATGTCAACGCTCGGAGCAAGGGAGAGGAATGTCATACTCCTAGATCAAGACCTTTGACCTTTTTGAAAAGTTTGTCATCTCTTAGTGGCATATTGCTTATTAGAGGGACCATGGGCTATCATTTTTTTCTTTCTTTTTTTTTTCAAGTGGGCACCAAGTACCCCTAATTCTACTATCGGACACGTGTCCATTTTTTTCACTCAGGTGGGTATCTTTGTACCCCTAATTCTACTTCGGACACTTGTCCATTTTTACCTCTTGTCTCACTCTTTTTTTTCGAATCAAATTTTTGCATAGTCCCATGCCTCTAACGCAATAATACTTTGGAAGAGTGAATCTTTTATATTTTTAAAACAAAAAGATCTTGATCTTTGGAGCATGATAATTCTCTCAACCAAAACTACAAGAATTAACAATGGCTTGAACAAAGCAATTGCCCACAATTTTAATATTTATATCTTATAAGACTCTAGGTATTATGTCAAACAGGATCTCATCATTTTTTTCTTTAAAATTTTAGATTTTCAAAAGATAAAATCTCCAGAACTCTAGCAAAACCTGGAACAAGTTAAATAGTAGCTTAGACCTTCTCATATCATGTTTGTCAATTACCTAGACTTGGATCAAACTTTCTTTTTATTTTATTTAAAACTTAGGATTACACAAAACTATTGTACATTACTCAAAAGAAAAACTTTGTTTGGTTTAATGGTTATGCATTTTTTTATTTTCGAATACTAGTAAATAAAACCAAGAAAGAAAAGTAATACTTATCTAGATACACGTGGGGGTGCCTCCCCCAAGCTGGATGTTGACATAGTCGTTCACTCTTGTGGCCTGCATGTTCGGTCTCAATCCTCTTAAGCTTTAGAATCCTACACAACCCAAATAGACAACAAAACTCGTGGAGCATGTTAAGGGTTAGGTAATTGTCTAGAGCTTATGAGAGCTTAATGTGAGAATCCTATGAACTCAATCACATCAAGTTCCTCTACCAGGTTGTTTTGTGGCTCGAGATAGATTTTCAAGCGTTGACCATTTACCTTAAAAGTGTTACCTATGTCGTCTTGGATGGTAATGGCTCCATGAGTTGAAGCATCAATAACCTTGTATGGTCCATCCCACTTACTTCGTAGCTTACCATGCCCAAAGAGCTTAACTCTTGAATTGAATAGTAGAACCTTATCTCCAGGCTTAAACTCCTTGTGCTCGATTCTCTTATCATGCCATTGTTTAGTTCTCTGTTTATAGATCCTTGATTTGTGGTAGGCTTTCTCTCTCCATTCTTCTAGCTCAGATAGTTGCATCAGATGATTCTCGCTAGCAAGGTGGAGATCCATGTTCCATTTCTTGAGTGCCAATGAGCCTTAAACTCTACTTCCACAGGCAAATGACATGTTTTCCATATACAAGTTGATAAGGTGACATGCCTATGGGTGTTCTGAATGCAGTTCTATATGCCATAAGTGCATCAGGAAGTTTGTAATTCCACCCCTTACCCATCTCATCGACGGTCTTTTGTAAAATATTTTTAATTTTTTTGTTAGATGTTTCGGCTTGACCGCTAGTCTGAGGATGTTATGGTGTTGCGACGTTGTGTCGAACTCCATGATCGGCTAGGTACTTCCGGAAGATTTTGTCGATGAAGTGGGAACGTCCATCGCTTATAACTATCCGAGGTATACCAAAGCGAGGAAAGATTACTTCATGGAACATTCTCTTGGCATGTTTTGAATCAGCTGATCGACAAGGTAGGGCTTCTACCCATTTGGACACGTAGTCTACAACTACTAAGATATACTCACAATTCCCGAACATAGGGAATGGCCCCATGAAATCAATGCCCCATACATCGAAAAGTTCTACTTGAAGATTATTTGTGAGAGGCATTTCATTTCGTGAGTTGATATTCCCATGTTTTTGACATCGGTGGCATCTCCTGACAAAGTCCTTTGTATCTTCATACATCGTTGGCCAGAAAAAGCCACTTTGCCAAATTTTAGCACGTGTCCAGAATGCTCCATAGTGTCCTCCATATGGCGAGGCATGGCATCTTTCCATAATTTGAGTAGCCTCAGCCATAGGAACACACCTTCTCAAGAGTCCATCAGCGCAGACTCGGAAAAGATATGGCTCATCCCAAAGGTGGAAACGACTATCGTGAAGCAACTTCCTTTTGTTTGTACCAGGTGGGACATAGCCTTTTACTATAAAGTTTACGATGTCTGCGTACCATGGATCTACATGTGTTATCTTAAGCAGGGTGTCATCCCTTAGGTAGTCATTTATGGGAAGCTCATCATGTGTTTCCTTATATTGAAGCCTAGACAAGTGGTCGGCTACGGAATTCTCTACTCCCTTCCTATCTCGGATTTCTATGTCAAAGTCTTGGAGTAGAAGAATCCATCGAATTAGACGAGGCTTAGCATCTTTCTTAGTGAGGAGGTACTTGAGAGCAGCATGGTCTGAATAGATGATTATCTTTGCCCCCACTAAGTAAGATCTAAACTTGTCTATAGCAAAGACAACAGCCAAAAGCTCTTTTTCAGTTGTAGTGTAATTGAGCTATGGTCCAGACAAGGTTTTGCTAGCGTAGGATATGGCATAATGCTTTTTATCCTTGGTTTGTCCTAAAACGACACCAACCACAAAATCGCTAGCATCACACATGATCTCAAAAGGAAGATTCCAATCATGCGGTTGGATAATCGGGGCTGAGATGAGTGCTTTCTTAAGAGTTTGAAAAGATTCATGACACTCATCACTAAAGACGAAAGGTGCATCTTTAGCTAGGAGACTAGTTAGGGGTCTAGCAATATGAGAGAAGTTCTTGATAAAGCGTCTACAGAACCCTGCATGTCCCAAAAAGCTACGGATTCCTTTCACATTCGTGGGAGGTGGAAGTTTTTCAATAACTTCAATCTTTGCTTTGTCCACCTCTATACCACGTTCGGACACTTTATGTCCTAGCACTATTCCTTCCTGAACCATAAAATGGCATTTCTCCCAGTTCAGGATTAAGTGCTTTTCTTCACATCGCTGTAAGACTCTATCTAAATTCTCGTAACAATGATCGAAGGTTTTGCCATAGACGATAAAATCATCCATGAAAACCTCCATGATATTCTCAATCATGTCCGAGAAAATAGACATCATGCACCGTTGGAAAGAAGCTGGAGCATTGCACAATCCGAACGACATTCGTCGATATGCATAAGTTCCATACGGGCATGTAAAGGTAGTCTTTTCTTGGTCATCTGGGTGGATTGGGATTTGGTGATTGTTGACGGTCCTTAATGCTCACATTTAACCATCAACTAGTCATGGAAAAGGACTTATATACAACCAACGCCCAGACTTAGGGTTTTATCTGACAGAATTCCACAAGTGTCGGTGTTTGTCTATTTCTGCAGGGGGTTATCAGGAAATATGGAGAAATGGCCCACACGTCCGGTTTACATAGAGATATTAACGTGCCGTGTAATTTTCTATCATCTAGAAGACTCCAGAAGCCACGAGAACGAATGGGAAACCGAGAGGGCTCAGGGACAGGGCGCCCACCCTACTCCTTTGGGCGCCCGCCCACCTTCAGTGTCCAATTCGGACCCGTTTCGCGGATCACGCTCTACCGACCTAAAGGATCAAGGAAAACCGTGCGATTAATGTCGGTTTGTTCCGACGGCCCAGATTCATCTGAAAAGACTATATAAGCAAGGCCCCCTGGCCCCTGGAGATCATACCTCTTCTACACAATCAAAGCTAGGGTTTCAATTCTTCATCCAAGTAGAGAGGATCCCTCTAGTTCATCTAGTTCTAGTTCCTCTAGTTCTAGTTCTAGTTAGTTCTAGTTGTAATCTAGAAAATAGGGAGAGAGAAGAGGAGAGCGGAGGAGGAGCCGGATCTGTCGGATCTTCCTCAACATTATTCTTCCGCAGCAACTGGTTCGTTCTTCATCGTTCTCCAAGTTCTTCAATTCATAATTCTTGAGTTCTTTAATTACTTTTATTTACATTCATGTTATTTAATGGATTCCCGCTTGCATCAAGTGCTCCAGTCTCTATAACGCTAGAGTAGTAATTAATAGATTAGACGTGGTGTTTAGTCTTGCAATTACCTGAAATTGCACCCAATCCTGCGGATTGTTGTGGTAGCCCTAGGGTAGTGACAGCCCTAACGGTCGACGTATTCCACCTCGTTCGGATCGGTGTTTGTAGGACCGTAGTCAGAGCTTCCTAGCCCCCTTCTCATCTCTTTCTGTGGTTAGTGTTCTAATGTCCCGAAATAAATAATCTTTGAAGTAATTCTTGATTCTTAGATCAACTAGAGAACTCTCACGAAACTTCCTCTCTTCCCACCAAAAATAATTATATAGTTATCCTTGGGCGATCTTGAATCTTAATTAGTACACTCACGTTCCCTGTGGAATACTCTCGGGTGAAGGCTACATCGGTATCCGTGTGCTTGCGGATTTTTCTGTTTGCGTTTAAAATACCCAACAAGCTTTCTGGCGCCGTTGCCGGGGAACGGTAGCTGTGCTAGTTTCGAACCAAGTCATCCGTGTATCCTTTTTCTTTTCCTTTTTTACCACACTCACCTTACCATTTTCTCCATACCACATGGATTTCACTTCAAGCATTAATGAGCATGGAATTTATTTCATAGCCACTTCATTTGCTCCATGCTCATATGCAACATCTTCCCAATCTATTGGTCTCTCCAACATCACCACATTCGAGATCTCCAACCCCCTCTTCCTTTCTATTTATAAAAACTTTAAAAGGGCGGTTGTCGATGCATATGTCTATATTAAATATTGCAGATCTCGTTGAGTTGATCTTGATATAGGTCAGCGTTGGATGGGACACCACTTCGCCGACACAAATTGATGGTTTCCCAAGGACAAGCTTAGTGTCCTAAAATAAGCACTAATCAGATCGTAACATGAGCTTTTAACTATTTGCAACATTACCTTGTGTATTGAGCATATAAGGATAATTGTAAAAAAGTTCCTTCGGATATTCTTGTCACTAACCTTTCCAGGATTGGAGCAAGAAGATCGGATGAATGACAAGCACAAGGTATGTCCAACCAATCATCATACAACATTGAATTAAATTCATCCAAACTTGAATTTTGCAAAAATCAAGCTTGGGGGAGTACTTTACATAAAAACATCCTTTGCCATGTTGCTATGTTGGTTGTCCCTACCTTTGAGACATGCTCAATTTGCTAATTACTAATCACACTACTTCATCTCCACTTTAGTAGATCTCAATAAATGCTCTCATGCTACCTTTATTTGCTTTAGTATATGTCTAGGTTTGGAGTAGTTTCATTTATCTCTTAATTAAGCATGGTGCTTAGTTTAGGAATGATGATCTTACTTCCAAAGGATTTTAAATTAAGCATGGTGCTTAGGTTAAAATGCCCTCCTAAATAAAATTAGACATGGTGTCTAGGTTGATTTTTGAACCGATAGTATGCTATAGTAGATACTGGATATTTTGTTGGACTAACCCCTGCAGGAAAACTTTTAATATCGACCTGGGAAGTCCTGAGATAACTCACATTGGAGACAAAAAGAGAGACGCATGAAGGTTAACAATTTACACAAGGAAGGCATAGCTCACAAGAGATGATGCATGGAGGGTGCCACAAACACGATGCACAACCGCTAAGAAAGGAAAGCTTCCATAAGGTGATATTGTACCATCACTCTTCAAGTAAGGTAACATCTTAAGGTACTTGACTATCACTTTTATAAACTTCTCCTTGGTTCTGGCGTTCACATGAATAAAAGAGACAAACATGTATGATTTACAACTCTAGATTAGCCAACCCAATCGATTCAACATGTTTAGTCCTTGCACCTTTGTGATCCCACACTCCTAATCATATGAACTAAAATGGCTTGAGGTTAGAGAAGAGCAAATACACTTTTGGTTCTGTTGGTGTCTTCCACCAACAGGGCCCATGCACTTGATCTCTGCCTTGTCTCCATGGGCAGGTGAAAATATGAAGGATGTTTTACAACTCCTAGACTCCACCAAGTGAAGAACCTAGATCTACGAGCACAAACACACTGGAGATACTGGACACTCAGGCAATCACTGCCCTGAGATGCTTGTGGACGTAACTACTGGAGTAACCCCGTTGTGGAAGTAATTACTGACTTTCTGCCGGTCAAGAGAGGCGATCCAGGACGCATCGTCATCCCGATCTCCATCGGCATGGTGAACTTCCCAGAAGCACTCTGCGACTTTGGCTCCAGTGTCAACATTATGCCCTGGCCTGCAGATCGGACACTAAGTTTCCCAAAGGGAATATTGAAGAACCTCTGTGTCCGAGTTGGTACCTTGTACGCCCCAACAGACTACTTGGTAATTGAGACTGGTACTGATGAGAGGGCACCCATCATCCTAGGGAGGCCATTCCTGAACACCTCAGGAGCTATCATCTACGCTAGTGCTGCCAAGATCAGTTTCTACATCAAGAGGAGGAAGGAGACGTTTTCCTTCAAGAACAAGACTACACAAATCTTAGAGCAATCCTGACATGAACCAAGGAAAGGACCAACAGGAGGAACAGGAACAAGCAAATGTGGACCGAGTCAGCTAAGATGGTCACTGCAGTTCAAGGAGGTCAAGATCGTCGACTTAAGTCACCATTCCTGACCAAAAAGGACGACCCAGTCACCTATCAGCTCCTGTTTGGAACCATGCCCCTAAAACCGACATACATTCAGCTCCAGATGGCACATCAGACATTCCGAAAGGTTGAAGTTATTGACATAGGAGAAGACGAGAACGATTCACCCATCATCCTTGGGAGATCGTTCCTCAGCACCGTTAAAGCAATCATCTACATTGGAACCAGAGAAGTCCACACGCACTTCCCCTCTGACAAGGTACGCCGCTATTTTACTGACCCTAACTATATAGTTGAAGACTCTAAGCAGGTCAGGACAAGAAGAAGACGACGCAACCGCAACCAGAGGAGGCAAATCATCAAGGACGGATGGGCAGACTATGAAGGAGAAGTGGTGTGGAGAAAGAAGATAGTTATACATTAAGAGCAGGCACCGTCGGAACCACCGACTACGCCATCCAGTGAATCCCAGGACGAGCGAATCCCAGGACGACTGAGGAAACAGAGAGTCCCGTTCGGAGGACTTAAAAACACTGAACGCCTTGCCAAGAGGTAAGCTTAGTAGTTATCTTTTTCCATTCAATTATTTAAAATAGTTTGCTTAGTTAATCAGGTTCATATCATCTCGAAAAGAAAATAAAAATGTTAAAAATAGTAAGCCCCATGTGAGTATGCTCATGGCATAAAACCCATAAGTACATTCACTGTGGTGGCGTAAAAATAAAATAAATATATTTCTGTCCTATAAAAATGAAAATATGAAAATAAGATTGTGATCCTACTAAAGGAAGTAACATTTATTGAGGAGGATCAATATGATAAAGGCTAGATTTTTATGCTAACACTTAACTAGTTCCACAAAGCTTTGTTGTCTATTTGAGCTTCACAGAATTCAAGGATCAAAGAAGACTAGCAGACGGAGGACATCCTAATCGCTGTCAGGGTGTTGCCGACATTTAAATACACCTCCGCCACCTGCTAGCTACATCAGAAGAAATTACGTCAAAATCCAGCTTGGGGGAGAGCACCCCCATTTGTCCAGCTAAGTGTTCTACTCACGTTTATACTTTACTCTAATAATAAAAAGATGCATAATCATAAAAACCCAAATAAAGATTTTGTGTTTATATATACATCTTTGCTTAGTTTGCTAAATAAATAAATAAATAAAGTTTGCTATGAACCCTCATGATAAGCTCTCACATGGAAATGATGAATAGTTGCTCTGCCATGACTAGTTATCAAAATTGAAATCTCTCTCAAGTTTAGGCATGACTGTTATTAATTAAGAATTGCTATAAATCTGAACTTGTGGGAAGAGTACTTGATCTAAAGTCTAAGTTGTTAACAGATATGATATAGGAAGGTTGAGCTGCTGTTTATCTGTTCTTAGAGATGCTAGAATTCTGGAGAATTTTATCTTTAAAAATCTTTAAAATATCACAAGATGAGTTTCTGCATGATGAGAGTTTAAATTCCTACCACAGCCATATATACATGCTTGCTAGACTCTGAGCCACACATTTACTTTTTACTGCTTATGAGCTTTGAGTGTGGTCAAGCTGTGTAGACCCTTAGGAGCTTGTCATGTGGTTAAATCAAGATTCACTTGCACGTTCACTCACACATGCTTCTTCTACTCCGGAAGTACGCATCCACATATATCCACCCATTTCCATCTCCAGAACCACTCAAAACTATTCCACTCCTAATCCGGGAGAGAATAGCCAAAAACATTCTCCTATTTCTATTTTCCCCTATGAAATAAATGCTCAAGTTATTTCGGTTACTACCACTTGCTACATTATTTAAAGAGGTGAGTGCTCTAAAAAAAGAAGAAACGAGGAAATAAAAAGGGGCAAGTGCCTGAAACCTCGAAGAAAAGAAAAAGTGAGACGAGAGATAAAAATGGACAAGTGTCCGACAGTAGAATTAGGGGTACAAGATACCCACCTGAGAGAAAAGAAAAAGAGAATATAGAGCATCTCATTCTCGTCAAAAATTTTTAAAAGAGCAAGAAAGGTATGTATCCCTTCAAAAGAGCACAAGTAGAATTAGACTTTCACCATTGTTATCACCATCATCACCATACACCATTCATTCGCCACGCATGCACATCTTGATTTGACTTATTGACTTGTTTTTTCTAGATCCATGGTTTGACTATGCAATAAATGTCTTGTAAGTATGTTTTAGCTGTATCCCACCTATGAGCTCCAGATATCAAAACCTTATTAGAGTAGGGTGAGAGAGAAGGCAATTTCACTATGCCTCATACCAAAAATACCACATATGAACTCAATCACATCAAGTTCCTCTACCAGGTTGTTTTGTGGCTCGAGATAGATTTTCAAGCGTTGACCATTTACCTTAAAAGTGTTACCTATGTCGTCTTGGATGGTAATGGCTCCATGAGTTGAAGCATCAATAACCTTGTATGGTCCATCCCACTTATTTTGTAGCTTACCATGCCCAAAGAGCTTAACTCTTGAATTGAATAGTAGAACCTTATCTCCAGGCTTAAACTCCTTGTGCTCGATTCTCTTATCATGCCATTGTTTTGTTCTCGGTTTATAGATCCTTGATTTGTGGTAGGCTTTCTCTCTCCATTCTTCTAGCTCAGATAGTTGCATCAGACGATTCTCGCTAGCAAGGTGGAGATCCATGTTCCATTTCTTGAGTGCCAATGAGCCTTAAACTCTACTTCCATAGGCAAATGACAAGTTTTCCATATACAAGTTGATAAGGTGACATGCCTATGGGTGTTCTAAATGCAATTCTATATGCCCAAAGTGCATCAGGAAGTTTGTAATTCCACCCCTTACCCATCTCATCGACGGTCTTTTGTAAAATATTTTTAATTTTTTTGTTAGATGTTTCAGCTTGACCGCTAGTCTGAGGATGTTATGGTGTTGCGACGTTGTGTCGAACTCCATGATCGGCTAGGTACTTCCAGAAGATTTTGTCGATGAAGTGGGAACCTCCATCGCTTATAACTATCCGAGGTATACCAAAGCGAGGAAAGATTACTAAATGGAACATTCTCTTGGCATGTTTTGAATCAGCTAATCGACAAGGTAGGGCTTCTACCCATTTGGACACGTAGTCTACAACTACTAAGATATACTCACAATTCTCGAACATAGGGAATGGCCCCATGAAATCAATGCCCCATACATCGAAAAGTTCTACTTGAAGATTATTTGTGAGAGGCATTTCATTTCGTGAGTTGATATTCCCATGTTTTTGACATCGGTGGCATCTCCTGACAAAGTCCTTTGTATCTTCATACATCGTTGGCCAGAAAAAGACACTTTGCCAAATTTTAGCACGTGTCCAGAATGCTCCATAGTGTCCTCCATATGGCGAGGCATGGCATCTTTCCATAATTTGAGTAGCCTCAGCCATAGGAACACACCTTCTCAAGAGTCCATCAGCGCAGACTCGGAAAAGATATGGCTCATCCCAAAGGTGGAAACGACTATCGTGAAGCAACTTCCTTTTGTTTGTACCAGGTGGGACATAGCCTTTTACTATAAAGTTTACGATGTCTGCGTACCATGGATCTACATGTGTTATCTTAAGCAGGGTGTCATCCCTTAGGTAGTCATTTGTGGGAAGCTCATCATGTGTTTCCTTATATTGAAGCCTAGACAATTGGTCGGCTACGGAATTCTCTACTCCCTTCCTATCTCGGATTTCTATGTCAAAGTCTTGGAGTAGAAGAATCCATCGAATTAGACGAGGCTTAGCATCTTTCTTAGTGAGGAGGTACTTGAGAGTAGCATGGTCTGAATAGATGATTATCTTTGCCCCCACTAAGTAAGATCTAAACTTGTCTATAGCAAAGACAACAGCCAAAAGCTCTTTTTCAGTTGTAGTGTAATTGAGCTGTGGTCCAGACAAGGTTTTGCTAGCGTAGGATATGGCATAATGCTTTTTATCCTTGGTTTGTCCTAAAACGACACCAACCACAAAATCGCTAGCATCACACATGATCTCAAAAGGAAGATTCCAATCATGCGGTTGGATAATCGGGGCTGATGAGTGCTTTCTTAAGAGTTTGAAAAGATTCATGACACGCATCACTAAAGACGAAAGGTGCATCTTTAGCTAGGAGACTTGTTAGGGGTCTAGCAATTTGAGAGAAGTTCTTGATAAAGCGTCTACAGAACCCTGCATGTCCCAAAAAGCTACGGATTCCTTTCACATTCGTGGGAGGTGGAAGTTTTTCAATAACTTCAATCTTTGCTTTGTCCACCTCTATACCACGTTCGGACACTTTATGTCCTAGCACAATTCCTTCCTGAACCATAAAATGGCATTTCTCCCAGTTCAGGATTAAGTGCTTTTCTTGACATCGCTGTAAGACTCTATCTAAATTCTCTAAACAATGATCGAAGGTTTTGCCATAGACGGTAAAATCATCCATGAAAACCTCCATGATATTCTCAATCATGTCCGAGAAAATAGACATCATGCACCGTTGGAAAGAAGCTGGAGCATTGCACAATCCGAACGACATTCGTCGATATGCATAAGTTCCATACGGGCATGTAAAGGTAGTCTTTTCTTGGTCATCTGGGTGGATTGGGATTTGGTGATTGTTGACGGTCCTTAATGCTCACATTTAACCATCAACTAGTCATGGAAAAGGACTTATATACAACCAACGCCCAGACTTAGGGTTTTATCTGACAGAATTCCACAAGTTTCGGTGTTTGTCTATTTCTGCAGGGGGTTATCAGGAAATATGGAGAAAAGGCCCACACGTCGGGTTTACATAGAGATATTAACGTGCCGTGTAATTTTCTGTCATCTAGAAGACTCCAGAAGCCATGGGAACGAATGGGAAGCCGAGAGGGCTCAGGGACAGGGCGCCCACCCTACTCCTTTGGGCGCCCGCCCACCTTCAGTGTCCAATTCGGACCCGTTTCGCGGATCACGCTCCACCGACCTAAAGGATCAAGGAAAATTGTGCGATTAATGTCAGTTTGATCCGACGGCCCAGATTCATCTGAAAAGACTATATAAGCAAGGCCCCCTGGCCCCTGGGGATCATACCTCTTCTACAGAATCAAAGCTAGGGTTTCAATTCTTCAGCCAAGTAGAGAGGATCCCTCTAGTTCATCTAGTTCTAGCTCTAGTTCATCTAGTTCTAGTTAATCTAGTTCTTGTTCTAGTTAGTTCTAGTTGTAATGTAGAAAATAGGGAGAGAGAAGAGGAGAGCGGAGGAGGAGCCGGATCTGTCGGATCTTCCTCAACATTATTCTTTCGCAGCAACTGCTTCGTTCTTCATCGTTCTCCAAGTTCTTCAATTCATAATTCCTGAGTTCTTTAATTACTTTTATTTACATTCAAGTTATTTATTGGATTCCTGCTTGCATCAAGTGCTCTAGTCTTTATAACACTAGAGTAGTAATTAATAGGTTAGACATGGTGTTTAGTCTTGCAATTACCTGGAATTGCACCCAATCCTGCGGATTGTTGTGGTAGCCCTAGGGTAGTGACAGCCCTAACGGTCGACGTATTCCACCTCGTTCGGATCGATGTTTGTAGGACCGTAGTCAGAGCTTCCTAGCCCCCTTCTCATCTCTTTCTGTGGTTAGTGTTCTGATATCCCGAAGTAAATAATCTTTGAAGTAATTCTTGATTCTTAGATCAACTAGAGAACTCTCAGGAAACTTCCTCTCTTCCCACCAAAAATAATTATATAGTTATCCTTGGGCGATCTTGAATCTTAATTAGTACACTCACGTTCCCTGTGGAAAATCGATACTCTGGAATACTCCCGGGTGAAGGCTACATCGGTATCCGTGCGCTTGCGGATTTTTCAGTTTGTGTTCAAAATACCCAACAGTGATATCCAGAATAACCATCAAGGAAACAGAAGAAAGAGTGGTTTGCAAGCCGTTCCAACATTTCATCAATGAAGGGTAACGGAAAGTGATCTTTCTTTGTAGCCTTGTTGAGTTTTCGATAGTCAATACACATACGCCACCCAGTGACAATTCATTGAGGGATGAGTTCATTCTTCTCATTCCTAACGACCATGATTCCTCCTTTCTTTGGCACTACTTGGACAGGACTAACCCACTCACTATGTGGCACAGGATAAATAATCCCAGCATGATAGAGTTTGAGGACCTCTTTCTTAACAACCTCTCGCATAGCATTGTTAAGTCTCTGTTGTGGTACCCTTGAAGGTGTAAATTGGGATCAATAGGGATACGATCAGTGCAGAGAATGGGACTAATGCCAGTGAGATCTTTGAGAGAGTAGCCAAATGCTGATCTATGCCTTTCAAGAACAGTGACAAGTTGTTGTGTTTCATAATCGGAAAGCTTGTCATTGATAATTACTGGAGTTTTTGGGTTATTGTGCAAGAAGACATATCTAAGGCCAGAAGGAAGAGGTTTTAACTCTATCCAAGGAGGTGAAGGTTGTTCATTTTTGTCTAGCTCAACGAGTTCTACCAACTCTTCTTCTTCTTGAACAAAATGTTCATGATTAAAGAATGGTTGGGCCCCCTCCTCTTGAGTCAGCATTAAGATCTCCTCAATAGGATCTGGTTCAAGTTTGGGTTCCACTATCGTGTTAATTGATCTAGCAAGAGGAACAACAATATATAGTGGAATTCCCAACCTTGAAGTCTAAATGACCTCGTTGTGGTTGTTCTTGTAGAAGTTTCATGACTGGTCTACCAATCAAGAGAGGAATCTCTTGTATGTCAAAATTGTGAAAATCTAGATATATTCCAGAGTCCTTGATTCTAACAGGAACTGCCCTTAATACCCCATGGCTTTCTAGAATTAATCTAGATGGACTTTGTAAAAGTTTTTGAGATGGGGTTATGGACTCGTTGGGATAAAGAGTGTTAGTTAACTCCTTAGAAATAACATTTATCCCAACATAAGGATTGTAGTGGACCTTCCTAGCGGACGCTCTAATTTGGCACAGAAGAATGGTTGAAGGAGTGATGATTCGAGCTACCTCATGAGACAGCTCTACTTCTGTTAGCCATTCATAACTCAGAATAGCCAAAAGGCTTTTGATGTGTTCTATGTCAACAGGTTCTACTCTTAGAACGGATTGAGTGGTCCCTGCTAGATGTCGTGTTTGGATAGGAAAATTCGAGGTGTTTCCATAATCTTCAAAAAGATCTTCCTCGAATTCAAAGGGATGCTCTAAAGGTGGTGGTTCATCATCCCTTAGTTGGTTTTGCATTCCCTTATCAGGAGGTTTCTCTACAACCAAATTAATGGATGGGTCAGGTGGAATTTCTAACTCGGTTGCAAGATCCTCATCTTTTGGTTTAGGATCAGGCTCGACTTCTTTTTCTTCTTGAGGAAACTCATCATAAATGCCTGTGTAAGGGGTATTTTCAAGGATTCTCTCTAGGATAGTGTAACACCCTAAAAAAAATTGTTTTCTGAAAAATAGAGCTAAAATAATTTAATTATGAATTTTTGTGCTCATGAAACAATGGAAATAATAATCTTCATTAAAATAAAACTTATCATAGAATTTAGTAACATGTATGTGCACTCATGCTGGATCATTTATATTTTTGTACTGTGTGACTTTGATCAAAGTTAAAATATTTTCAAATTTGTTTTTTTGAAATGGCTTTGAAATAAAAAAAGAAACAAAAAGAAAACAAAACAAAAGAAAAGGGAAAAACCTCCCTCCCTCTGTCCTGGCCGAGGGCCCAAACCCACCTCTCCCCTTCCTCCCCTCGGCCCAGCACTCGCGCCCTAGCAATCCGGCCCAGCACGCCATTCCCCCTTCCTTTCCCCCTCGCGGCCCACTCTTCTCCTGCGGCCCAACGCGCGCGCAACCGGCCCAGAGGCCATGGCCAGCCAGCCCAGCATCCTCCTCTCTTTTCCTCTCACTGTCAGCCGGACCCCACTGGTTAGTCTCCTCCCCCTTCCCTTCCTTTCTTCTTCCTTCAGCCGTAGCCGATCGGGACTCTCCCGGAGGGGCACCCGATCCCGAAATTCTTGGGAATTCTTGCCTACCATGTTAATCGGACCCCTATAAGACCTGCGCAACCTCCTCTACATATTTCCTTCGCTTGAATGCGCACTCGAGAAGCCCTAGTGACCTCTGTCACCAATTTCCGGATCTCACCGAAGCCCTCTCTTGCCGCCGCCGTGAAGCTTCTTGACCGCCGCAGTATTGACAGATTCAAGCCCTTGTCGAGCTTCGCGTCGGGGTAACGAAGTTTCGGAGCCGCTTATCTTCTTTTTCTTCTGCTTGGGGTGCTCGCTAACTCGGCCATGGCTTGCAGGAACACCGCCGCCCGCCACCCCGCGTGGTCTCATTTCTCCGGGCTGTCCCCACCCTCTATCTTGGTCTTGGTGAGTTCGCAACGCTCTTCTCTTGCTCCCAGTACTTTTCCCATCAAAAACCGAGCTTTCTAGAGCCGGCACGCTAACTCCGGCGAGCTCCACGGCGGTGGCAATGGCCGACCACCACGCCGGAGTCCCTGTGCGCCGCTCAGACTCCTAGGATCGCCTCAGCCGTTCATCTCAAGATCGACGGTTACAAATAAAACTTACCTCTTCGATGGATTTTTCTCTAAAGCGTCCCTGACTTTTTTTAAGTTTTGAACCCGCAGACCTTAAGCATAAACCGGTAATACGATTTCACCTTTTGGAAACGTAAAGTCTTGCGGTTTGAAGTAAAATACGTTTTCTGAATTTACAGTTTTGCCATTGATTTTGTTTAGCTCATAAAATCTTTGTTTCAATTCCGTTTTGATCCATTCAAATTGTGTTAGGTTCATAATCATGAGCTCTACATGTTAGTAAAATTGTTTACTCAGTTTGAAACTTTTTATTTTCGTGACCCTATTTAATTAATTATTTTTCTATATAAAATCTTAGAAAATTCATAACTTAACCGTTTTAACTCCGATTTTCGCGATCTTTACGTCTATGAAATCGTAGTGATGCGTAGAATCATTTTCTAAACTTTTCATACTGTTTTTATATGATTGGTGTACTGTTCTAATTGTAGCTTTGTTCGCTTCGTGTATGTTTGGTTCCGGTTGTTTGTGTGTTGATGATTGATGATCGAGTTTAGACGGAAAGCAGTTTTTGGTGATCCAGATCAGAGTTTTGGCAACAAGTGAGACCAACAGAATTAAAAGGATCAACAAGAGCAAATGGATTAAGGCAAGTATAGCATTTGGATTTTATTTCTGTGGCCATGATCCTATGACTAGATTAATGTTAAGTAATAAATGATAAAAATGACTTTTTAGCCACTTGATGATTTATCTGTAAGTGATAACCGGGACAACAGTGCAACCATGAGGGATATAATGGCTCTGGCTTAAGCTCAGTATGAAGACCTTTTCTAGCTTGTTAGAGGTTACCCGAAAGGGCGGAGGGGCTGAACCGTTTTGGGTATAGTGCGAGCCCCTGTCCTTATGTGTATAGGCTGCGCGTTATTGTGCCATTTGGAAGGGGTATCTATATCTACGCGCAAAGGAAACCTTACGGCCCTAACATGTTAGACGAACTTTTGAAAGGCTTCATAGTGATACCTGCCGACCTTCCTTGGTAGTGGGTTAAGAGGCTGATCACCTCGAGCGAAAGGGTAAATCATGACTCATGGGTAAAGATGTACAACCTCTGCAGAGTGTAAAACTGGTATACTAGCCGTGCCCACGGTGAAGAGTGGCCTTGGGGATTCTTGCATCAACGATGATGATTCTTGTGTGTTAAATATGCTCATTGTTTATTGTTTAATGCTTTACATTATTTATGTCAAATTGATCATGAGATTGTGGAAGCTATACAATCTAGTTGCTATACTTGTTGAGTTCGACATGGACTCACTCTTGCTATTTCCCCCAAATCTCAGGAGAAGTTTAGGCTTGTGATCAACCAGTCAGTTGGATCCTGTAGAGTGGAGTTAATACCTGAAGTTTGGAGTTGTCTATCCGCTGTTTGCTATTAAAGGTTATCTCTTTTATACTAAGTACGTTATATATTTATGCATTGTCTTTTGATATTACCTTTTATTTGTAGCTATATATGAGACTTGATCCCTAAAACTCACATATGGTGCATATCCAGTTTTGTTCTTAAAATTGGGTATTACAGATAGCTCTCCCCTCGTCTATGAGTTTGTGTGTGAATGAGCCTCCTGAAGCAATGTCGAGGTGAAGAGCAGCTTCCTTGTTTAGACCACAAATGAAAGTGGTAGTACAATACATGGTTAGGCAGGGCAAGGTTTGGACCAGAATTGCTAAGGCTTGTGAAATTAGCCCAAGGTGCTCCTAAAGTTTCCTTCTCTCTTTGTTTGAATGTAAGAATTTTGATTCTAAGGTCAGCGATTCGAAAAAGTGGGAAGAAAGTGAGACAAAAGTTGTCCAGACGTTCATTCCAATTTCCATTAACGCCTCCTACAGAATGAGCATACCACTTTTTTGATCTTCCCAAAAGGGAGAACAGAAATAATTTCCATTTAAGGGTTTCTTGTGTCATGCTGGAAATAGATCGGCAAGAGCACAACTGCTCGAATTCTCTAAGGTGGGTGTATGGATCTTGATCTACTTGCCCAGAGAAGGGTTGCTCCTAAATCATGGCTATTAGAGCAGGGCCGAGGTCGTAGCCATCTATAAGAATTGGATGTGATGATGGTGGTGTCTCTAATGACTCGCCCTTTGGAGCAAAGAATTTATAAATAGGAGTGAAATCCATGTGGTGTGGTGAAAATGGTAAGATGAGTGTGGTAAAAAAAGGGAAAAGAAAAAAGGATACACGGACGACTTGGTTCGAAACTAGCACAACTACCGTTCCCTGGCAACGGCGCCAGAAGCTTGTTGGGTATTTTAAACGCAAACATAAAAATCCGCAAGTGCACGGATACCGATGTATCTTTCACCCAGGAGTATTCCAGAATATCGATTTTCCATAGGGAACGTGAGTGTACTAATTAAGATTGAAGATCGGCCAAGGATAACTATATAATTATTTTTGGTGGGAAGAGAGAAACTTTCTTGAGAGTTCTCTAGTTGATCTAAGAATCAGGAATTACTTCAAAGACTATTTATTTTGGGACATCAGAACACTAACCACAGAAAGAGATGAGAAGGGGGCTAGGAAGCTCTGACTATGGTCCTACAAACACCGATCCGAACGAGGTGGAATACGTCGACCGTTAGGGCTGTCACTGCCCTAGGGCTACCACAATAATCCGCAGGATTGGGTGCAATTCCAGGTAATTGCAAGACTAAACACCACGTCTAATCTATTAATTACTACTCTAGCGTTGCAAAGACTAGAGCACTTGATGCAAGCGGGAATCCAATAAATAACTTGAATGTAAATAAAAGTAATTAAAGAACTCAGGAATTATGAATTGAAGAACCTAGAGAACGATGAAGAACGAACCAGTTGCTGCAAAAGTACAATGTTGAGGAAGATCCGATAGATCCGGCTCCTCCTCCGCTCTCCTCTTCTCTCTCCCTATTTTCTAGATTACAACTAGAACTAACTAGAACTAGAACTAGATGAACTAGAACTAGAACTAGATGAACTAGAGGGATCCTCTCTATTTGGATGAATAACTAATACCCTAGCTTTGATTCTGTAGAAGAGGTATGTTCTCCAGGGGCCAGGGGGTCTGCTTATATAGTCCATCCAAATGAATATGGGCCGTCGGATCAAACCGACATTAACCGCACGGTTTCCTTGATCCCTTAGGTCGGTGGAGCATGATCCGCGAAGTTGACCCTGATTGGGCACTACAGGAGGGTGGGCGCCCTGGGCCAAGCCCCGTTCTGCCTCCACTTTGTTCCCGTGGCTTCTGGAGTCATCTAGATGATAGAAAATTGCCGCACACGTTAATATATCTATGTAAACCCGACGTGTGGGCCATTCCTCCATATTTATTGATAACCCCCTGCAGAAATAGACAAACACCAAAAGTCGTAGAATTCTGTCTGATGAAACCCTAATTTTAGATGTTGGTTGCATATAGGTCCTTTTCCATGATTAGTTGATGGTTAAATGTGAGCATTAAGGACCGTCAACACCATATATATAGGCCTAGTACAGATATCTTAACGAATGAGTCCGTCACTGATATAGTCTTGCATCGTTTCAATTTCAGTCACCATGTTACGTCTTGCCCAACTAGACATCCTGTAACTTTGTATACTTGTATCACCATGATTACAGTCCCACAGGTAATTATGGAGACCACAACATCATAAAATTATTTTATTGACCATCTCCACATCATGTGCTGAACCATGTTTTAAGATTAACCACCTTTCTTTGAGCAAACCAATTGTATGTTCGACGTAAACTCGTTTCCTTCAATGAGCATGGATAAATGCCTTGTGTTTACCCATTCTGGCCTCATTTATACGTTAAATAGGGTACTTACAATCGCTATATGGCGCCAAATATCCTTCTTGCCGACTGTAACCAGAGTCCACCAGGTAGTACCTACCTACAACGCAACATTTATTTTCCACCATTACATTACAATCATTTCGAATAAACTAGCTGCTTGAATTGAACTGCTACTATAGTTGAACGAAGAACAATAGGCACCTGGTAGCGGATGGGGGAAACTTGTTGCTTTCTTCCGACAATCATCGAGGACCGCCGAGTCATGCCATGAGCCCATATAGCCAGCAGCAACGAAGATGACACGCTTGTTCATATCGAACTATAACACATACATTTGTGGTTGCTTGTCCACTTCTATTCATGTAGTTCCCCTTGACACAGTGATCCACCTTGATCGGAATGTGTGTCCCATCAATTGCCTCGAGGCATCCATCAAAGAAGGGTCTGTATTCCATAAACTCATTGTGCACATACTCGTCATGATTAGGCTTCCTTCTCACCATGTCATCTGCAAAAGCCTTCACAACATCTGCAACAACATGAATCCAGTGACAGACTGTGCCTGAGCACTTCTCAAATCTGTCCTCGAGCAAACTATATGTCGTAGCGAGTGCTTCTCATGAGCTAGTATCGCCTATACCCTGCAGGTTATAGTGCTCAACCAACTTATCATGTATATTCATAAATGTTTCAGGATACATTCGCAACATCTTGTGGCATCTATTTTGGTTTTGCAAAATTGTTTGAACCCATTGTTCGCCACTGAACTTTTGTATTGGTCGAGGTATGTTGAGGAGTACTGCATGCACATGTGTAAGCCCGACTACTGCTTGATATAGCCTTTTTGATAAGCCTGACCTCTTCAATATCCTTGCACGAACCATTCTACATGGGCTGTCCATGTTGCTCATTGTAAAGGACCTGCAATTACAAATAAGATAAGTTGGTGCTAGAACTAGGTTTTTTGCTTTGGGTATGCCGAACCAAAATTTTCATATACAAATCGGTAAAAACTATTTAGCAATTCGGTACAGTTTCATAAATAGTGCCCTGTTCAGTATACAACTACTAAATGGCATAATAGTTCTTCAGTTACAACACAAATAGTTTAAAACAACACACTAATTGTTTGGAATCAAGGGCGGATCCAGAGTGTTAGGACAGCAGTCAACTGACTGCAATAACTTATCCAACTCAATGAAAAATTACTATGCGAAAATTGGGTGAAATTAATTATGAAGTGTGTTTCTACTGTCAGATACAAGGTGAAGACTAATGGAGAGACAGACCAATTTTTCCCCCATCGTGGTTTATGTCAGGGCGATCCTTTATCTCCGTACCTTTTCATCAGGTGTGCTGAAGGTGTATCAGCTAGCTCTTTTCAGAAGTGCCGAACAAAAAGACGAAATCCAAGAAGTGCCGGCAAGACACAATTGTTAATATGCTAGTGACATCAATGATTCCTAATTCTAGATCCCCATGTTTGGAATATAAATGACACAAGCTTAAATACCAAAGAGGAATACAAGCAAGCACACTCAATAGAAGCAATTTTTTTACATAAATTTCACGCAATAGAATTGTAGCTTGCTACACAAATAGAAAGGAGAAATGCAGAGGAAAACAATAAATTCTCTCACTAGCTGGGACGACACGACGACAAGGCCGCAAGGGGCAGATGCAAGCTAGGGCCAAATGACGGGCGCCGGGGCAAGGGCGCGGTAGGGCGTCGGCCGCGCGGTCGCCGCTGCTTGGGGCAGGTTCTGCTCGCACGCTGGGAGTGGGGAAGCGCAGGGTGGATCAAGGAGAAGATGCTAGCTAGCTCTCGCAGCTGGCAGTGGGGGAGCTGGAGAGGAGCAGCATTGTCATCTTTGGGTGGAACAGTACTGGCGGGATCAATCGATGATCGGCCATTCCAAGGCAGTGAGCTCGCAGGGGCTGTGTGTCTGCGTGGGGGGTGGGGGGCCAAAATGACGGGCGCCGGGGCAATGGCGGTAGGGTGGTGCCGCTGCTTGGGCAGGTTCTCGCACGTCGGCAGTGGGGGAGCAGGCTGGGTCGAGGAGAAAAGCTGCAGCAGCTCGTAGCTGAGCCAGCAGAGGAGGATAGCAGCGCAATCCTTCGCATGGAAGCCATTAGCCATATGAACAGTGGCGGGAAGGCCAGCCGTTATTACTGTATATAGGCCTTCTTTAGTTTCTTTCAAAATTTCAAAACTTTTCAAGATTCTCTATCACATCGAAGCTTGCAGGGTGCACGCATGTGCGCACAGTATATATATAATATAGATTTAAAAATAACCAATTCTACCGTTAGATTAGAAATCATGAGAGGAATCTTTTGAGCCTGGTTAGTCCATGGTTGGACAATAATTGCCAAATACAAACGAAATTACTACAATGTCAAAATCTAGAATCTTTTCGGATCTAAACAAGGCTAGCTTATCCCAAAACAATCATCCCATCTAATCTATGGACACATACATGGAGCATTTAATATAGATGAAAAAACTAATTGCACATTTTGGTTATAAATCGAGGCAAATATTTTATGTCTAATTAGTCTATGATTAGCCATAATTGCTACAATACCCACAAGTACTAATGACAAATTAATAAGGCTTAATAAATTTGTCTCACAATTGGTAGGCGAGCTATGTAATTTTTTTTATTAGTATCGAAAACTCCTCTAGGCACCCTTCCAATACATCCGATGCACCCAAAAATTTCTTTTCACAAACTAAACAAGGCTACGCATTGTTAGAGATATGGTTGTCGGCTGCCATCTAGGCCCGCTATGTCAGGCACCTTATTCCTCTCTGATAGCAGCTACTCTTCTGAAGTTTGGGGGGGGGGGGGGGGCTGGTCATTTGTTATTGGGCCCACTATGTCAGGCACCTTATTCCTCTCTGATAGCAACTGCTCTTCTGAAGTTTGGGTGGGGTTGGTCATTTGTTATTGCTTGTGCTATTATTGCACTAATTGGGCTTATATTGTTTCTGTCCTGTTTGGCATGGCTCCTCTCTAGCTCTGCCAAACGTTTTCCTGGAGAAGCCATTTTTAAGTAAAAAGCAGAGGGGTCGGAGCCATTTTGGCGAAAACCACAAATTATGGGTTCTCCAAAACGGCTCTGGCTCCATAAGAGGAGCCTCTGGTGAGGAGCCCTGCCAAACAAAGGCCTTGTTTAGTTTGATTTTGTTTCAAAACGGACACTATAGCACTTTCATTTGTATTTGACAAATATTGCTCAATCATGGACTGACTAGGCTCAAAAGATTGGTCTCACAAATTACAGACAAATTGTACAATTAGTTATTATTTCTATTTATATTTAATGCTTCATACATACGCCACAAGATTCAATGGGACAGAGAATCTAAATTTTTTTTGCAAAATTTTTTGGCAACTAAACAAGGCCAGACTTAATTGGAGTTGAGGATGATCATTTCAAGGAGTTAGATAAAATCAAACTAGGACTTTGGAAGGACAGACAGAAGTGACAGAAAAGGCTGTGGGATTCATTGCATTTAGAGTTCCTGGAGTAGTGCCATTTCCTCTATTTTTCTGCAAGCTATAGTTGCCTACACATTTCTATATTAGCTTTTTCTATATTAGCCACAAAGATTACTTAAACTAATCATGTTGTAAGGACCTTGATGTCACCTAGAGGGGGTGAATAGGTGTATCTAAAAATTTCTACACAACTCAAAGTCACTTGTCAGCAACTGTCGGAAGTGATGACAGTTTAGGTCGGAACTTCCGACGTCGCCAGAAGTTCCAACGCAAACTGTCAGAAGTTCCGACGCCTACGGGAAATGAACTACAAGTGCTTAAATGAACTTTGTGAAGCCAATAACTTACAACCCCACCTAGTGGTAAGATGAAGTTATCCAAGTGCTTCCTTGACCTTAGAGAGCCACCAATTTGTAGATCGGGACCAAACCCTAGAATCACAAATAAACAATTAGAGAGCAACACAAATAGCAAGAACACAAAGCGACAAGGTATTTATCCCGTGGTTCAGCTTGCCACCAAGGCTTGCCTATGTCCACATTGTTGAGGAAGCCACACAGGCTTTTCGGGTCTCTTTCAACCCTATCCTCGTTCTCAAGTCAAGAGAGCAATCTCTTGAGATGAGGGGAGATTTGACTAGATGATTTGAGTGATTACAAACCTCTCGGGGCTACCACATAAGTTGGAAGCTCCATGGGCAACGCCTAGCTGGCTAGGAGCCATGCTCCAAGAGTAACAAACACAAATCCAACCGGCTTGACAAAGAAATCAAGTGCTCAAGCTTTGCTTTGATGTTTCTCTCACCAAGAATCCTTCTCTCACTCAATCCCTTGCAAGATTTGAAGTTAGGAGCAAAGGGGATAGAAGAGAGGAGCTTTTGGGAGCTAGAGAGGTGCTCTTCTGAAGGTTTGGTCGAGTGAATAAGTTGGCCAACGGTTAGAAGCGTCGAGAAAGCTATTTATACAAGAAGCTAAAAACTAACCGTTTAGATCTATGTCAGAAGTTCCGACGCGGATCTCGGGACTTCTAACATATACTAAAAACACTGTTCACTTGGTCAGAAGTCTACACAAAACCAGTCAACGTCATTAGTTTTGACACACGTCATCAGTTCCGACGCGTCATCAGTTCTGACACACGTCATCACTTCCGATACGTCATCAGTTCCGACGTACGTCGGGACTTCCGACACAAGCGCGAGTAGAGGTAGCAAGAGGGCCAGGTGTCGGGACTTCCGACGAACGTCATCACTTCCGACATGCGTCATCAGTTCCGACGCGCGTTGGGACTTCTGACGCAAGCGCGAGTAGAGGTAGCAAGAGGGCCAGGTGTTGGGACTTCCGACGAACGTCATCACTTTCGACATACGTCATCAGTTCCGACATACGTCGGGACTTCCGACACCCCAAGTCATACAAAACTATTCTACGTGCCCATGAGGTGCAAGAGTGTCTCTCTTTTGATTTAGTTTTAATACTTGAGCACTCTATCTTCCTCAGACCAACTAACTTTGCATCCCTCTTTATAGTACGACATATCCTAAACTCAAGATCAAAAGTATATAACCATTTTAACCACTTGAGTCTTCAATGTCTTCGTATGCCACTTGTCACTATCACTTCATTAGGGATGCAGTTAACTTTGTCTCCTCTCTTTGAGTAAATATAGCTTGAGCATGTGACTTGAATCATTTCAACACATGTGCATTCAATCCATGGCTTCAAGTCTCTTCCACTAATGATTTGATCCTCAACATAATATGACTCCACATAGCTCAATTAGTACCTCGACTTAATGCAAGTACTCTCTTCTTCACCTTAGCCATGGTACCTCTGTCTACAAGCCATTGCTTTCCCTTCACCTTTGCGTAGTCCCTCGAAGCCTTTTCCTTGCTATCTTCACCCTATCGAGCCAAACTCAAGTCACATCATGTTAAGCATCTTTTTAAAAAACCATTTCTTCAATATTGTGATCCTTGCTTGAATATCTTCTTGATAACAATACACACCTTTGGTCTTCATTTGAACATTATGTGAAATACCATCAAGTTTGCTTTCTTGTTGAACCTTCGATACACTTAGCAAACTTGTTAGACCTTTAACTGTGTTTTCATTCAATTCACCAAAACCCACTAAAGGGCTAGATGCACTTACAATCTCTCCCTTTTTGGTGATTGATGACAACACAATTAGAGCTTACAAGAGACTGATAAATAATAAGATTTTGAATCTTCTGATATAGTGAGCTCCCCCTAAATGTGTGTATTGAATAGAATTCAAATTTTGGCCTCACATGCCAAATGCACATATTTAAGAAAAGGTGTGGAAACTCTTCTATATCTTAGCATCCATGGGGTGCAAGGTGTCATCATGATAGACGTGATGCTTGTTGATATTTGGTAAAACCATCAGAAAATGATCCGCAAGCGCACGGATATCGGTGAGCATTTCACCCGGGAGGTTATCCAGAGTATCATATTTATATTGTTACCACTGGGAGAAAGGGTGCATCCGACTAACCAAAACTATTGCTACTACCCTTTAGGCTACAAAGAATGTTTCTCGATGTGAGCGATGTATAGAGAAGACAGCAACCGTAGTCTCGTTCTAACCTTGGTAAGGATGGTCTACTGTTCTATTGGGGAGGCTCACGGAATCTAGACACCACAGAGGATGTTCATCCCGCACCTATAAACCCTATCCTTCCTGCTAACAAGATATGGTCTGCAAAGCTAACTCGGAAATGTCATGTTCCTCGCTACTACCACGGTCCAGCTAGTCAGGGGATATCTATGAGTACCCTAGCCCAAACACCACGTTTACGCTAGCAATGATTACTCTAAACTCAACCGGAAGAGATTAAAGTAAACTCATAACCCAAAGAACAATAAAACAAGAACTTACTAGAATTTAGAAGTCGAATTACTGAAGTATCCTAGGAGCGAGCCTCGGGTTAGGAGAACTTGATCCCGTAGGTACCTCGGAGTAGACACCGACAGGCCGGGCTTCCTCCGATCTACACCTCCACTCTATCTCTCTCAATCTAGTAGAACTAGTCTACTCTCACATTAGATGCTAAGCCCTAAGTCTATTTAGAGGAGAGGTTATCCTTCAAGGGCTCCTCTCAACTCTATGATGAACTTGTTCTACTCCAGGGGCCAGGGGTCTGCTTATATAGTCCCCTCAAGTGAATCTGGGCCGTCGGATCAAACCGACATTGATTGAATGGTTATCCTTGATCCTTTAGGTCGGTGGAGCGTAATCCCCGAAGAGAGTCCTTATTGGACTCTAGGACAGGGCGGGCGCCCTAGGGAGGAGGGCGGGCGCCCTGCCCCCGGGCCCGTTCGCCTTCCCGTTCGTTCCCGTGGCTTCTGGAGTCTTCTAGATGTCAGAAAATTGCACGTCACGTTAATATCTCTATGTAAACCCGATGTGTGGGCCTTTCTTCTGTATTTCCTGATAACCCCCTGCAGAAATAGACAAACACCAAAACTCGTGGAATTCAGATAAAACCCTAAGTCTGGGTGTTGGTTGCATTTGGATCCTTTTCTTTATTTATTTGATGATTATATTTGGTACTTAAGGACTGCAACAACTCCCCCAAGCTTACCTCTTGCTCGTCCCTGAGCAAGAATGAACTCAAGAGTTTCTGCAGTGGTTTCATTCCTTAAAAGTACACATGCATTCAAGCAAGATCTCATCTCAGAGTTAGAATAAACTGTTAAGACTTAAAACTTACTCATTTTACCTTTCTCCATGGGGCTTGTAACTGTCACTTGTGTCTTGAGCAGTTAAAAGATAGAACGGTCAAGTCAAGCGCCATGTCTCTTATTCTTGATCAGCTATAGCTCTGG
Source organism: Sorghum bicolor (assembly GCF_000003195.3). NCBI lineage: Eukaryota > Viridiplantae > Streptophyta > Magnoliopsida > Poales > Poaceae > Sorghum > Sorghum bicolor. The sequence goes on from NC_012873.2 coordinate 38,960,583, forward strand.
TATTCCTTGTATGACTCTCTCAATTCTCTCTTTTGTGGTATTTCTGGATCCTCACCAAGGCAGTGATGATATATGTCTTCTCTCAAAGTATGTAGTATTTGTGGTATGAGGCATAGTGATATTGCCTTCTCTCTCACCCTACTCTAATAAGGTTTTGATATCTGGAGCTCATAGGTGGGAGACAGCTAATACCCTACTCTAATAAGGTTTTGATATTGCCTACAAGACATTTATTGCATAGTCAAACCATGGATCCAGAAGAACAAGTCAATATGTCAAATCAAGATGTGCATGTGTGGCGAGTGAATGGTGTATGGTGATGATGGTAATAACAATGGTGAAAATCTAATTCTACTTTTGCTCTTTTAAGGGGATACATACCTTTCTTGCACTTTGAAGCTTTTTGAGGAGAATGAGATGCTCTATATTTTCTTTTTCTTTCCTCTCAGGTGGGTATCTTGTACCCCTAATTCTACTATCGGACACTTGTCTATTTTTACCTCTCGTCTCACTTTTTCTTTTCTTCGGGGTTCCGGGCACTTGCCCCTTTTTCTTTCCTCGTATCCTCTTCTTTTTTTTAGAGCACTCATCTCCTGAAATAATATAGCAAGTGGTAGTAACCAAGATAACTCGATTATTTATTCCATAGGGAATAACAGGGATAGGATAATGTTTTTGGCTATTCTCTCCCGGATTAGGAGTATAATACTTTGGGGTGAATCTGGAGATGGAAATGAGTGGATGTATGTGGATGCGTACTTCCGGAGAAGAAGCAGCATGTATGAGTGAACGTGCAAGTGAATCTTGATTTTAACCGCATGACAAGCTCCTAAGGGTCTACACAGCTTGACCACACTCAATGCTCAGAAGCAGTAAAAAGTAAATGTGTGGCTCAAATTCTAATAAGCATGTATATATGGCTGTGGTAGGGTTTTAAACTCTCATCATACAGGAACTTATCATGTGTTATTTTAAAGATTTTTAAAGATAAAATTCTCCAGAATTCTAGCATCTCTAGGAACAGATAAACAGCAGCTCAACCTTCCCATATCATATCTGTTAACGACTTAAACTTTAGATCAAGTACTCTTCCCACAAGTTCAGATTTAGAGCAGGTTTAAATTATAACAGTTATGCCTAAACATGAGAGAGAGCTCAAACTTGAAAACTAGGTATATGGCAGAGCAACTATTTATCATATCCATGTAAGAGCTTATCATAAGGGTTCATAGCAAACTTTATTTATTTATTTATTTAGCAAACTAAGCAAAGATATATATAAAAGCATAAAATCTTTATTTGGGTTTTTTATGATTATGCATCTTTTTATTATTTGAGTAAAGTATAAATGCGAGTAGAAACACTTAGCTGGATAAATGGGGGTGCTCTCCCCCAAGCTAGATTTTGATGTAATTTCTTCTGATGTAGCTAGCAAGTGATGGAGGTGTATTTGAATGTTGGCAGAACCCTGACAGCGATTAGGATATCCTCTGTCTGCTAGCCTTCTTTGATCCTTGAATTCTGTGGAGCTCAAATAGACAACAAAGCTTTGTGGAACTGGTTAAGTGTTAGCATAAATATCTAGCCTTTATCATGTTGAGATTCCTCCTAATAAATGTTATTTATTTAGCAGGATCATGCACTTATTATTTTTATATTTTTATTGTAAGATGAAAACATATTTATTTTATGCTACTGTTGACGGTCCTTAAGTATCAAACTTAATTATCAAATAAATAAAGAAAAGGATCCAAATGAAATCAACATCTAGACTTAGGGTTTTATCTGACAGAATTCCACGAGTTTTGGTGTTTGTCTATTTCTGCAGGGGGTTATCAGGAAATACGGAAGAAAGGCCCACACGTCGGGATTACATAGAGATATTAACATGCCGCGCAATTATCTTACATCTAGAAGACTCCAGAAGCCATGAGACCGAAGCGGAGGCGAAACGGGGCCAGACCCTGGGCGCCCGCCCAGTTGGTCAGGGCGCCCGCCCTGCCTCTGAGTCCAATCAGGACTCTGCTTTGCGGGAGATTTCCACCGACCTAAAGGATGAATCTAAACCATACAATCTATGTCGGTTTGATCCAATGGCCCATATTCACTTGGAGGGACTATAAAACCAGAACCCCTGGCCCCTGGAGGAGAGAGCCTCTCAACCCTAATTCATTGTTCCATCAAGGGAGAAGAAGCCTGTGATCAAGATTAGAGCCACCACATCAATTAGATATCTAGATTAGCATAGCTACATAGGATTAGAACTAGAAGGAGTCAATCTTCGATTGGTTTCCGGATCTGTCAAGAGGATTCTTGGTAATTCTCTAATTGTGCTTCTAATTGCTTTCTAATTATCTTTGTTCTTCAATATTATGAATATGACTTTGTTCTACTTCAATATATTGCTTATGACTTTGCTCTACTTGCTTATATTCAAGATTATATTGTTCTTAGTTTATCATAGTTATGTACTTGGCTTAGTTAGATTGGATCTATATACATGCTTAGGATCGTATAGCGTTTATCCATCGGATCCATGGGTAAATGATAGATATTGTGTAGGCGTGGTGCTTATACCGTATTTATCTGCGATTGTACCCAATATGCCAGATCGTGGGGTGGTTCATGATAGTGACAGCTTCATTGATTCTTATATAGTCCCCCTCTCGTGTATTGGGCTGGCAGAGCAACATTATTACAGGGGAGTGATTGCTATGTTTCTCATATTCCTTGCTAATATCACTATGCATGGGCGTAGTCTTGTCTCGCGATGATTGCTAAGTATGCTTGCACTAACTATGATAATGCTAGACTATATAGTTGATAATAACTTAGGGAATATTCTTGTAGTTCGTTCTAATACCATGCTAATGACTTTCTAGAGTATCTAATTGAGGTGCTTATCATATTTATCATGTGGCTAGATCAGATTAATTATCCTTGTCACTATTCATTATTTCATATATCTTTTATGTGACACTTATCCCTGTATGATGAGTTAGATATAATGTTCTCAATTATACATGCAATGATAGATGCTCAATCTCATATTCTATTCTCTAATCACTATTGATGATTGTTAATCCCTTCCCAGTGGTAAAAATATAAATAACGATACCTGGAATACTTCCAGGTTAAAATGCTGCATCGATATTAATCTGTGCGCTTGCAGATCCCATTCATTATTTATTTAGAAGAGCAATTGCATATTTCAATACCGCGTCTCTTATATCATGCTGGGGATGACAACTTGGCTTATGTGGTGTGAGGGATAGGTTTGGCATTTTTGGCACCGTTACTAGATTTAGAGAACTAAGTCTACTTTTGGTAATGATGTTAAGAATACCCAACAAGCATTTTTGGCGCCGTTGTCGGGGAAGGTTGATTACTAATCAGGAATGGAATAAAAGATTTTGAGTTATCATTCGCATCACTAATATGATTGAGCTTATCTATTCTCTCATACAGTTTTACCCTGATATTTTCCTATTTCATCTTATGCAGGGGAATGTATGAATAGAAGACATCTTCCAGGAAATTTTGTTGACAATCCCGAAGCATTATTCAAGAAGACGAGAGCCAAGCTAAAGAAATCATCAACACTTCAGCAAGAAGCTTCATCCAGTCAAGAAGATCACCGGAACTTGTCTTCAGAGTTCGAAGCCATGGCAGACAAATCAATCCGCGAGTTCTCAGCTCCCACTATGGACAACATCCTTACTGGACCTGTTGCAGAGATCGATGGCAACTTTGAGCTCAAGCCTGGACTTATCAACATGGTGCAATCCAACCAGTTCTGTGGGAAGGCACACGAAGATGCTAGTGCTCATTTACAACACTTCCTGGAGATTTGCAACACATTCACCGTACCAGGAGTTCCCAAAGATGCTATACTACTTCGCCTCTTCCCATTCTCACTGTTAGGAAGAGCGAAGCAGTGGTTCTACGCTACAAAGGAGAAGAATACTACGTGGGCACTCTGCTCAACAAACTTCCTGGCTAAGTTCTTTCCTATGGGCAAGACCAATGCTCTCCGTGGGAAGATTACAAGTTTTCAGCAACAAAATGATGAATCTGTTCCAGAAGCATGGGAGCGCTTTCAAGACTACATCCTAGAATGTCCCCATCATGGAATGGAGAGTTGGCTATTGATGCAGACGTTTTATCATGGGCTCGGCAACAGTGCCCGAGAGACCATGGATGCTGCAGCTGGAGGAGCATTTTTATCACTTACAATACCACAAGCCACAGCTCTTGTGGAGAAGATGGCGTCCAATCAAAGCTGGAATGAAGAGAGGACCCAAACACGCAAGAGAGGTGGAGGTATGCATCAGCTGAAAGAGGTAGACATGCTGTCTGCAAAGCTAGACCTGCTCATGAAGAAGCTTGATGATAGAGCTGGAGATAAGAAGGAAGTTATGCACATCTACGACTCTCACATGACTTGTGAGGAGTGTGGAGACACTGGACACTCAGGCAACCGCTGCCCCGAGATACTTGAGGATGTGAACTACATCAACAACAACAACAACTACTACAACCGTCCTCAACAAAATCAAGGTTGGAATCAACAGAGGCCTAACTACTCAGGTAATTATCAAGGTAACAATTCTTACAACAATAATGCTAATAATTTTCCACCTTTGAGAGAGTTAGTGTCTAATCAAGGAAAGCTAATGGATAACCTATCTAAGAAATTGGCATCTAATGATAAAATGCTAGAAAATATAAATAATAGAATGGATAATTTCTCTACTGCCATCAAGAATCAAATTAGCTTTAATAAAATGATTGAATCTCAGTTAAATCAAATAGCTGCTGCTGTTCCTACTACTAACCCCGGTATACCATCACAACCGGAAGGATTAGAATCTGCAAATCTTGTAGACACGTTTGATGCAGGTAATTGGAGTAACCCCGTCAATGAATTCTCTACTGACCTTCTGCCGGTCAAGAGAGGCGATCCAGGACGCCCCGTCATCCCGATCTCTATCGGCATGGTGGACGTTCCACAAGCACTCTGCGACTTTGGCTCCAGTGTCAACATTATACCCAGGGTACTCTATGAAAAATTCTTTACATATCCTTTATTAGAAACAACCATGTGTTTGCAGTTTGCAGATCAGACGATAACTTTTCCAAAAGGAATAGTGAAGAACCTTTGTGTCCGAGTTGGTACCTTATATGCCCCAGCAGACTTCGTAGTGGTAGAGACCGGAAATGATGAGAGAGCACCCATCATCTTAGGGAGGCCATTCTTGAACACCACGGGAGCTATCATCTACGCCAGTGCTGCCAAGATCAGTTTCTACGTCAAAGGGAATAAGGAGAAATTTTTCTTCAAGAACAAGACTACACAAATTCCAGATCAATCCAGACGTGAATCAAGGAAGAGGACCAACAGGAGGAACAGGAACAAGCAAGTGTGGACCGAGTCAGCTAAGATGGTCACTGTAGTTCATGGAGGCCAAGATCACCAACTTAAGTCACCGCTTTTGACCAAGAAGGACGACTCAGGAATGCCAAGCATTTACTGCTCCATAAATGGATACAACTTCTACAAGACATTTTGTGACACCGGATCGGGCGTCAACATAATGGCCGCAGTCACCTATCGGCTCTTGTTCGGGACCATGCCACTAAGACCAATATACATTCAGCTCCAGATGGCAGATCAGACATTTCGAGAAGTTAAAGGAATAGTAACTGATGTCCCAGTCAAAATAGACGATCACTTTGTCTACACAGACTTTCAGGTTATTGACATGGGAGAAGATGAGTACGATCCACCCATCATCCTTGGAAGACCGTTCCTCAGCACCGTTAAAGCAATTATCTACATTGGAACCGGAGAAGTCCATATGCACTTCCCCTCAGAGAAGGTACGCTGTTATTTTACTGACCCTAACTATATCGTTGAAGAATCTAAGCAGGTCAGAAAGCGACACAACCGCAACCAGAGGAGGCAGATCATCAGGGACGGATGGGCAGACTATGAAGGAGAAGTTGTAAGGTCAGAAGATGTAGAGTTTAAACAGAATTATCCAGAAGAGACTGAAGCACCAAGTCAGGTGTGGAAAATGAAGATAACTATACACGAAGAGGAGGCGCTGCCGGAAGTACCGATTACGCCACCCGACGAACCTCAGGACGATTAAAGAAAATGGAGAGTCCCGTTCGGAGGACTTAAAAACACCGAACGCCTTGCCAAGAGGTAAACTTGGTAGTTATCTTTTCCCTTTCAAATTATTTAAAATAGTTTACTTAGTTAATCATGTTCGTACTATCTTAAAAAGAAAATAAAATATGAAAAAAACAGTAAGCCCCATGTGAGTATACAAGTGGCATAAAACCCATAAGTACATTCACTGTGGTGGCATAAAAATAAAATAAATATTTTTCTGCTTTATAAAATGAAAATATAAAAAAAACAGGGAGTAATAATTATTAAGGAGTCTCAAGATGATAAAGGCTAGATATTTATGCTAACACTTAATCAGTTCCACAAGCTTTGTTGTCTATTTGAGCTCCACAGAATTTAAGAGTCAAGAAGACTAGTAGACGGAGGACATTCTAATCGCTGTCAGAATGCTGCTGACTTTCAAATACACCTCTGCCACCTGCTAGCTACATCAAGAGAAATTACGTCAAAATTCAGCTTGGGGGAGAGCACCTCCATTTATCTCGATAAGTATTTCTATCTATCTATCTTTACACTCATATTATTTTAGAATATAAATATACATAACTATTAAAAAACCAAATAAAGATTTTATGTTTATTTATATATCTTTTGCTTAGTGTGTTTAATAAATAAATAAAGTGGCTATGCTAATCTGTATCTAAATAAAACTTAAGCATGGATATGATGAATAGTTTTTCTGCCTAATTTGCACATTTTAAGTTCTCTCTCAAGTTTAGATATAACTGTTATAATTTAAAGCTTGCTCTAGACCTAAACTTGTGGGATGAAAACTTGATCTGAAGTCTAAGTTGATAACGGATATGATATGGAAAGGTTGAGCTGCTGTTTATCTGTTCCTAGAGATGCTAGAATTCTGGAGAATTTTATCTTTGAAAATCTTTAAAATGTTGCATGATGAGTTCCTGTATGATGAGAGTTTAAATTCCTACCACAGCCATATATACATGCTTGCTAGACTTTGAGCCACACATTTACTATTTACTGCTTATGAGCATTGAGTGTGGTCAAGCTGTGTAGACCCTTAGGAACTTGTCATGTGGTTAAATCAAGATTCACATGCACGTTCACTCATATATGCTACTTCTACTCCGGAAGTACCATCCACATATATCCATCCATTTCCAACTCCAGAACCACCTAAAAATATTCTATTCCTAATCCAGGAGAGAATAACCAAAAATATTTTTATTTTTCCCTTGTGAAATAAATGCTCAAGTTATCTTGTTACTACCACTTGCTATATTATCTCATGAGATGAGTGCTCTAAAAAAAAGAGAGAAATACGAGGAAATAAAAAGGAGCAAGTGCTCGGAACCTCGAAAGAAAAGAGAAAGCGAGACGAGAGGTAAAAATGAACAAGTGTCCGACGGTAGAATTAGGGGTGCAAGATACCCACCTGAGAGAAAAGAAAAAGAAGAGCATCTCATTCTCCTCATAAAGTTTCAAAAAAGCAAGGAAGGTATGTATCCCCTCAAAGAGCAAAGTAGAATTAGACTTCCATCACCATTGTTTTCACCATTGTTATCACCATCATCACCATACATCATTCATTCGCCACACATGCACATCTTGATTAAACTCATTGGCTTGTTTCTTTGGATCCATGGTTTGACTATGCAATACATGTCTTGTAAGTATGTATACTTTATTTCCCACCTATGAGCTCCGGATATTAAGGCCTTATTAGAGTAGGGTGAGAGAGAAGGCAATGTCACTATGCCTTATACCACAAATACTACATATCTTGAGAGAAGGCATATACCATCACTGCCTTGGTAAGGATCCAGAAATACCACAAAAGAGAGACCTGAGAGAATCATACAAGGAATCTCTGAGTTTTATTTGAAAATCTGCAAAAAAAAACCCAGAGCTATAGCTGATCAAGAATAAGAGACATGGCACTTGACTAGACTGTTCTATCTTTTAACCACTCAAGACAGAAGTGACAGTTACAAGTCCCATAGTGAAGGTAAAGTAAGTAAGTTTTAAGTCTTGACAGTTTACTCTAACTTAGAGATGAGATCTTATTTAAAAAGCATGTGTACCGTCAATTTTTAAATATATTGCAACAACTTATGATCCATAGCTGAGTCTATCCTTGCTCAGGGACGAGCAAGAGGTAAGCTTGGGGGAGTTTGTTGACGGTCCTTAAGTATCAAATTTAATTATCAAATAAATAAAGAAAAGGATCCAAATGAAATCAACATCTAGACTTAGGGTTTTATCTGACAGAATTCCAAGAGTTTTGGTGTTTGTCTATTTCTGCAGGGGGTTATCAGGAAATACGGAAGAAAGGCCCACACGTCGGGATTACATAGAGATATTAACGTGCCGCGCAATTATCTTACATCTAGAAGACTCCAGAAGCCACGAGACCGAAGCGGAGGCGAAACGGGGCCAGACCCTAGGCGCCCGCCCAGTTGGTCAGGGCGCCCGACCTGCCTCTGAGTCCAATCAGGACTCTGCTTTGCGGGAGATTTCCACCGACCTAAAGGATGAATCTAAACCATACAATCTATGTCGGTTTGATCCAATGGCCCATATTCACTTAGAGGGACTATAAAACCAGACCCCTGGCCCCTGGAGGAGAGAGCCTCTCAACCCTAATTCATTGTTCCATCAAGGGAGAAGAAGCCTCTGATCAAGATTAGAGCCACCACATCAATTAGATATCTTGATTAGCATAGCTACATAGGATTAGAACTAGAAGGAGTCAATCTTCGATTGGTTTTCGGATCTGTCAAGAGGATTCTTGGTAATTCTCTAATTGTGCTTCTAATTGCTTTCTAATTATCTTTGTTCTTCAATATTATGAATATGACTTTGTTCTACTTCAATATATTGCTTATTACATTGCTCTACTTGCTTATATTCAAGATTATATTGTTCTTAGTTTATCATAGTTATGTACTTGGCTTAGTTAGATTGGATCTATATACATGCTTAGGATCGTATAGCGTTTATCCATCGAATCCATGGGTAAATGATAGATATTGTGTAGGCATGGTGCTTATACCGTATTTATCTGCGATTGTACCCAATATGCCAGATCGTGGGGTGGTTCGTGATAGTGACAGCTTCATTGATTCTTATATAGTCCCCCTCTCGTGTATTGGCCTGGCAGAGCAACATTATTACAGGGGGGTGATTGCTATGTTTCTCATATTCCTTGCTAATATCACTATGCATGGGCATAGTCTTGTCTCGCGATGATTGCTAAGTATGCTTGCACTAACTATGATAATGCTAGACTATATAGTTGAGAATAACTTAGGGAATATTCTTGTAGTTCGTTCTAATACCATGCTAATGACTTTCTAGAGTATCTCATTGAGGTGCTTATCATATTTATCATGTGGCTAGATCAGATTAATTATCCTTGTCACTATTCATTATTTCATATATCTTTTATGTGACACTTATCCCTGTATGATGAGTTAGATATAATGTTCTCAATTATACATGCAATGATAGATGCTCAATCTCATATTCTATTCTGTAATCACTATTGATGATTGTTAATCCCTTCCCAGTGGTAAAAATATAAATAACGATACCTGGAATACTTCCAGGTTAAAATGCTGCATCGGTATTAATCTGTGCGCTTGCAGATCTCATTCATTATTTATTTAGAAGAGCAATTGCATATTTCAATACCGCGTCTCTTATATCATGCTGGGGATGACAACTTGGCTTAAGTGGTGTGAGGGATAGGTTTGGCATTTTTGGCACCGTTACTAGATTTAGAGAACTAAGTCTACTTTTGGTAATGATGTTAAGAATACCCAACAGCTACCACAGTGAATGTACCTATGGGTTTTATACCATGAGCATACTCACATGAGGCTTACTATTTTTAACATTTTTATTTTCTTTTTGAGATGATATGAACCTGATTAACAAAGCAAACTATTTTAAATAGTTGAAAGGAAAAAGGATAACTACCAAGTTTACCTCTTGGCAAGGCGTTCGGTATTTTTAAGTCCTCCGAACAGGACTCTCCATTTTCTCAGTCGCCCTGGGATTCACTGGATGGCGTAGTCAGTGGTTCCGGCGGCACCTCCCCTTCGTGTATAACTATCTTCTCTCTCCACACCTGACTCGGTGCTACGGTCTCCTCAGGACAGTTCTGTTCAAGTTGTATGTCTTCAGACCTTACCACTTCTCCTTCGTAGTCTACCCATTCGTCTTTGATGATTTGCCTCCTCTGGTTTCGGTTGCGTCGCCTTCTTCTCAGAGGGGAAGTGCATTTGGTCTTCTCCGGTTCCAATATTGATGATGGCTTTGATAGTGTTGAGGAACGGTCTTCCAAGGATGGTGGGTCGATCATACTCGTCTTCTCCCATGTCAATGACCTGAAAATCATCTGAAGCTGAATATATATTGGTTGTAGGGGCATGGTTCTATGAAGGAGCTGATAAGTGACTACGGCCATTATGTTGTCGTCAGATCCGGTGTCATAGAGTGTCTTCATAAAAGAGTATCCACTGATTGTGCACTTGATGCTTGGAACACCAGGGTCGTCCTTCTTGATCAGGAAAGGCGACTTGAGTCGACGATCTTGACCTCCTCCGACAAGGATCCAATGTTTTAAGTCTTCTGGACAAGACTTCTCACCGTCTTCATCCTTTAGGTGCATCATTTGATTAGGTGTGGACCTTGACGTCTGCACCTCTTGATACGGAGTCATCCATGTTCGTTGTTTGCCCAGCAGTTCAAGGTGTGGCATTGGCAGCATCTTGCTCAGTGTGTTTGTGCTCGTAGATCCAAGTCCTTCACTTGGTGGAATCTGGGAGTTGTAAAACTCCTTCAGGTTTTGTTTGAAGTGTACCTGTTCATAGAGACAAGGCAGAGATCAAGTGCATGGGCCCTGTTGGTGGAAAACACCAACAGAACCAAAAGTGTATTTGTTCTTCTCTAACCTTAAGCATAGTGAGCAAGACAAAGTTGATGGATCATGAGTGTAGCATTTGTCAGATCATATGGCTCAACCTAATGGAAAGATTATCTACCTATATTTATGTTTTGTTTCTATCTTCCAAATATTGAATGTGCAACATTTTAGCTTACTAGGAACAAAGATTAAAGGACTAAATACGCTGAATCAGTTGAGTTGGTTAATTTGGAGTTATAAATCATACATGTTTGTATCTTTATTTTATGTGAAAGCCAGAACCAAGGAGAAACTTATAAAAGCGATACTCAAGTACCTTAAGATGTTACCTTAATTGAAGAGTGATGGTATAGTATCACCTTGTGGAAGGTTTCCTTTCTTAGCGGTTGTGCATCGTGTTTGTGGCACCCTCCATAGATCATCTCTTTATGATGAATGAGCTATATCCTTCTTGTGCAAATTGCTAAACTTCATGTGTCTCCTTTATCTCCATTGAGTTTGTATCTTAGGACTTCCCACGTTGATATTGAAAGTTTTTCCTGCAGGGGTTAGTCCAACAAAATATCTCATATCTACTATAGCATACTATCGGCTCAAAAATCAACCTAGACACCATGTCTAATTTGATTTAGGAGGGCATTTTAACCTAAGCACCATGCTTAATTTAAAAAACCTTTGGAAGTAAGATCATCATTCCTAAACTAAGCACCATGCTTAATTAAGAGATAAATGAAACTACTCCAAACCTAGACATATACTAAAGCAATTAAAGGTAGCATGAGAGCATTTATAGAGATCTACTCAAGTGGAGATGAAGTAGTGTGATTAGTACTTAACAAATTGAGCATGTCTCAAAGGTAAGGACAACCAACAAAGCAACATGGCAAAGGATGTTTTTATATAAAGTACTCCCCCAAGCTTGAATTTTGCAAATTTCAAGTTTGGAAGAATTTAATTCAATGTTGTATGATGGTTGGTTGGACATACCTTGTGCTTGTCATTCATCTGATCTTCTTGCTCCAATCTTGGAAAGGTTAGTGACAAGAATAGCCGAAGAATATTTCTACAATTATCCTTCTTGTGGTCTTGGTGACTCTTAAGAATGGAATGTCTAGAGAGATTCATAGGATCATCGGGAGGTTCAAGAGAAAGAGCATAGGAGAAATTATTAGGCTCAAGGATGGGTTGGATAGCCGAATCATGGGATTGGAATGTTTGGAAATCGGCTATTGAAACTTCCTTTCCTTGTATAGGAGATGATTCCTTCTCTATCTCTAGGATATTTTATGAAGACTAGTGCAAGAAGGATGTCCACAATGAAGATATACCTTGCTTTACTAACAGATAAAGAAAGAAAAACTCTACCAAAGGTTATATGATTAAGACCAGTGTGAAAATATCGAGGAAAAACATGGTCTTGTAGGGCTAGTTTTAAACCAGAATTTATAGAAAGATTAACAGATTCCCTAGGTGTAGCTAAAAGTTCATTATCTTTTTGATTAAAAGATACAACCTTGGCTATGGAAAAGGGTTGGTTTTGACCTATTGCAATCAACTCCGGACACAGATCATAATTAGGGCAGGACTTGTTGACTCCCATGGTCTATGGCTGGTCTCCGAAGGTGCAAAGAATTCAGTAATAGGTATGGAATTTAAGTTATCCATAAAGATAGAAAAAATAAAAAGATAAAAGTATAAAAGTATAATACAAAATAATAGCAAGACTTAAAGTTATCTCAGCAAACCGTCTTTCTCCCCGGCAACGGCGCCAGAAATGCTTGTTGATATTTGGTAACGCCATCAGAAAATGATCCGCAAGCGCACGGATATCGGTGAGCATTTCACCCGGGAGGTTATCCAGAGTATCGTATTTATATTTTTACCACTGGGAGAAAGGGTGTATCTGACTAACCAAATCTATTGGTACTACCCTTTAGGCTACAAAGAATGTTTATCGATGTGAGCGATGTATATAGAAGACTGCAACCGTAGTCTCGTTCTAACCTTGGTAAGGATGATCTATTGTTCTATTGGGGAGGCTCACGGAATCTAGACACCACAGAGGATGTTCAACCTGCACCTATAAACCGTATCCTTCCTGCTAACGAGATATGGTCTGCAAAGTTAACTCGGAAATGTCACGTTCCTCGCTACTACCACGGTCCAGCTAGTCAGGGGATATCTATGAGTACCCTAGCCCAAACACCACGTTTACGCTAGCAATGATTACTCTAAACTCAACCAGAAGAGATTAAAGTAAACTCATAAACCAAATAACAATAAAACAAGAACTTACTAGAATTTAGAAGTCGAATTACTGAAAAATCCTAGGAGCAAGCCACGGGTTAGCAGAACTTGATCCCGCAGGTACAACCTCGGAGTAGACACCGACAGGCCGGGCTTCCTTCGATCTACACCTCCACTCTATCTCTCTCAATCTAGTAGAACTAGTCTACTCTCACATTAGATGCTAAGCCCTAAGTCTATTTAGAGGAGAGGTTATCCTTCGAGGGCTCCTCTCAACTCTATGATAAACTTGTTCTCCTCCAAGGGCCAGGGGGTCTGCTTATATAGTCCCCTCAAGTGAATCTGGGCCGTCGGATCAAACCGACATTGATTGAACGGTTATCCTTGATCCTTTAGGTCGATGGAGCGTAATCCTTGAAGAGAGTCCTGATTGGACTCTGGGACAGGGCGGGCGCCCTAGGCCGGTTCGCCTTCCCGTTCGTTCCCGTGGCTTCTGGAGTCTTCTAGATGACAGAAAATTGCACGGCACGTTAATATATCTATGTAAACCCGACGTGTGGGCCTTTCTTCCGTATTTCCTGATAACCCCTTACAGAAATAGACAAACACCAAAACTCATGGAATTCTGTGTAGCACCCGGTTTTAAGGACAAAACCAGATACACACCATATGTGAGCCCAGGAAGTCAAATCTCACATATAGCCACAAATAGGGGTAATATCAATAGACAATGCTTGTATATAACGAACTTAGTATAAAAGATATAACCTTAGATAGCAAACAGCGGAAAAACACTCCGTTCTTCAGGCGAAAGCTCCAAATCCATAGGGACAACTGACTGGTTGAGCACAGGCCTAAACTCTTCTTAAAACATGCAATCTGGTACCCATCCGGGATTTTTATCCAAATAAAATGTAAAGGCAAGCGTAAGTACATCTCGTACTCAGCAAGAATAACATAGGGTTCATGAGGCTCAAAGGCTAGACACTGGCTTAACTGCATGTAGCTTTAGTTGTCACAATTTTAGCATATGAGTAGCATCAAGTTGTCAAGTCCCGTAATAAACTCATGATCAGGTAAAGTGAATGCAGAATAGCATAAACAACATATTCAACAATAATAACATTTAATGATTTTCCATTAGTGTTCATTTATTCTGTACTGGTCCAAGGCCGCTCGTGACCGTGAGCACGGCTGATATATCAGTTTTACACTCTGCAGAGGTTGTACACTTTCACTGTGAGTCGTGATTTACCCTTTCGCCCGAGGTCGCGAGTCTCTTAACCCCCTTCCTAGGGAGGCCGGCAGGGTTCACTATGAAGCCTTTCAAAGGTTCGTCTAACAAGTTAGGGTCGCTAGTCTACTATCACCCAAAATTTTCACATGATTTTATGGTCCTCTAGGAATAGGGATTTTGAACTAAAGAAGATAAGTTGCTCCCAAAAGACAGGGTAGAGAAAACAAGAGAAACTAAAACCCATCTATTTATTCATTAGTCCTTATACCTTAGACCTATAAACTAAATGAAATTGTGGAGAAACCCACAAGATCGTTGCACACATTACAAAAATCAAACTCAAACATAAGCACTAAGACAAACCAACCAACATTAAAGGTTCACAAAGCACACATATTGACTAAACTTTTACTACTATCGTTTATTACAAAGGGGGACTTCCTACTTCTTAAACACGGTTTGACTGCAGCGGCATCCAGGGTAGCATCTCTTGCGTGGAGTTAAGCAAGGTATGTCCTCGACCTCATTGATCTTAGGTAATCCACCACAATTTCTCCACTCATCATTCTCATCAAGGGCTTCCTCATAGTGTTGCCTTACTTCTGCCAATTCCAATTGACTATCTTCTAGATTTTGATGCATGACTTGGATAGTCAAAGCCATCTCCTTTAGTTGTTCATTCTGCTCCATGTAGGGGTCAGCCATCACACATTGCAAGGTGCCTGGTGCGCGACGAGGAAGATACTTTTGTTTGTCATTCTTCCTCTCTTCGTAGTGCTTCCCATGATATGCCAGAAGAGCTTGATGGGCAGCATCAGATATGCTAGCATGCTTACTGAAACGGTCACTGAGAGACGAATGAATGGATTCCACCACGCGTGAACCAGTAAACTCATTCCACCTTGTGATGTGTGCTTCTGTGCTCCAGTGGCTCTCATACTTAGGATGAGTCCACTTAGTGCACTTATATTCCACCTTGGCTTGCTGTTCAGGATAATGGTTTTGTAGTATACGCACAAGCCGAGGGTGAAAGAAATCTTCCCCACTAAAGGACGTGGTAATGTACTCCTTTCGCCAACCAATATGTTTTGATGGGACAGGGCGAGCTTCCTCATACTCAGGTTCCGTTAATCCATAGATTCCCCGAGTCAAGCATGGTCTTCTAGAGTTGCTGCGAGCAATCTTCTCATTACGAACCATCTATGGAATTAGACCAAGAGGGATTTAGAATAGAAACAATACTTTTAGAATAGAATTAGACGATAGAAGCATAATAATTTTAGCAAATAGCAAGGGTGAGATAGTAAGCATGAATGTAGTGAAGCAAGGATGACTAAAACGACCATTACTATCTAGGCTTGCGTCCTACAGTGAGCACTGCTCTGATACCACTTTGTAGCACCCGGTTTTAAGGACAAAACCAGATACACACCATATGTGAGCCCAGGAAGTCAAATCTCACATATAGCTACAAATAGGGGTAATATAAATAGACAATGCTTATATATAACGAACTTAGTATAAAAGATATAACCTTAGATAGCAAACAGCGGAAAAACACTCCGTTCTTCAGGCGAAAGCTCCAAATCCACAGGGACAACTGACTGGTTGAGCACAGGCCTAAACTCTTCTTCAAACTTGCAATCTGGTACCCATTCGGGATTTTTATCCAAATAAAATGTAAAGGCAAGCGTAAGTACATCTCGTACTCAGCAAGAATAACATAGGGTTCATGAGGCTCAAAGGCTAGACACTGGCTTAACTGCATGTAGGCAATCATACAAAGCAAACAAATCTGTAATTAGAACAATACACCAACAGTAGAAAATAAAGATGAAAAGTTTAAAAAACAAATCTACATCGCTCTACGATCACACAGACGTAAAGTACACGAAAATCGGAGCAATAACAAAGAAGTTATGATTTAAATAAGATTTCCTTTAATAAAATAATAGATTAAATCTAGGTTTAGATTTAAAAAGTTGGAAGCATGTATAACTGAGCTACTAATCTATAGATTATGCAAAAACAAATCTAACGAAATTTGAACGGATCAAAACGGAGTTAAAATGAAGAATACATGGATTTTCTATGATTTTCTTTAGAAAAACAATTAATTAATTTGGGTCACGGAATTAAAAAGTTTCAAACTGAGAAAACAGTGTTACTAACATGTAGATCTTTTGAATACAAAACCAACGCATTTTGAACGAATCAAAACGGAATTAAGATGAATATTTTATGAGTAAAACAAATCCAGTGGCAATTTGGTAATTTGCTGAAAACATATTTTTAATCTGCACGAACGGGAATACGCTTTTGGATTTAGAAAACGCATTCTGAAAAATCCGCTAGGGACCGCGGGTTAACTCTTTAAAAACTAGAGGGGTTCTTTTGTAAAAGTTGCGGCCAAAAGGGTACGCTTCATCTGTGGCCGTCAGATCGCGGATGGGTGGCTGAGATTAGATCGGGGCGGGGAGAGGGGAGCTGGCCGGCCGGAGTTGGGGGAGGCCGCGGCGGCTCCATGGCCGGAGTTGGCCGGCATTCATGGTTTGAGTGGATTAGGGCACTAGAAAACAAACCGATTGCACTGAGGCGTAGTGGAGCTCAAGGCGAACTCACCTATGGCAAGGAGTAGAGCCGAGATCGACCAAAGAGTGCCCGCGACGGCGGAGGGTGGACGGCGGCCACTGCGAAAGTTCGGCGAGGTCGCACGGAGCATAGAGAGCATGAAATCAAGAGAGAGAAGACTTGGCCGAGTCGCAAGCACGATAAGAAGCTCACTGGAGTACTCTCGGAGGCCAAGATGCGTCGCAGCGGCGGATTGCTTTCGGGGTGGATCGCGGCGGCGATTTTCGGCGGAAGCTGCGCGGCGGCTGGCGCTGGGATTGGATAGAGGGCTTGGCGATGGTCGGGCGAGGATATAATGGGTCAAGCCGTGCCGAGCAAGGAGTTCGAGAGGGCTTGCGCGCGCTGCCGGTGCGATTCGGTGGAGTCCGATGCGGGTACGAGGTAGGGGACGGGTCCAACAGGTTGGTCCCACCTGTCAGCGAAACGGGGCGCGGGACCCGCTCGTCAGCGGCGGCAGCGAGGTGGAGAGCGCGGCTCACGGGCCGATCCAGCGTGGGCCGAGAAGCTGGGCTGCGCGGGAAAGAAAGAAGAGTAGGGGGAGGAAGGAAGCAGGCCGCGAGGGGGGGGGGAAGAAGAATGGGCCGAGCCCGAGAGCAGCGAGGGAGAGAGATAAATTCTTTTCCTTTCTACTTTCTGTTTCCCTTTTCTTTTAAAACAAAACACATTTCAAAACCAAATTTGAATTCCTTTTAAACTTTAGTCAAAACCACTCATCATAATAAACTCAATGTAGAGGCATGCATGCTCAAACAAGTTGTTAACTCCTATAGTAAATTTTAATTTAAAGAAAAATATTATTTTCCTATATTTCATGGGCACAAAAATACACAATTTAACATTCTACCCTATTTTGGAAAATTGCAAATTTTGGGGTGTTACAATTCTACCCCCCTTAAAATGAATCTCGTCCTCGAGATTCAGTTGGTGCTTATTCCAACAACTGCGGGTAGGTTTTTTTTTCTTAGGTCCTCTTCTCTGTTACAAATAGCCACCTCTTCGATGCACTGATTTCGTCGGTCTTTGTACATCCTGATAATCCAACTCCTGGTCACCCTTTCTGTTGTTTCCAAAATCCTTACCAGGTACTCTTGTATGTGAAATCTGATTTAACAGTCAATTCTTCTAACGATATCTGCTCTTATGACACACACAAGTACTTCTTAAGTTGAGGCCAATGGAAGACATCATATACTCCTTCTGAACTTTCAGGTAGCTCTATTTGGTAAGCCACTTCGTTCCATATTTCCTACATCTTGAAAGGCCCGACATACCTTGGTGCTAACCTTCCTTTCATATAAAACCTCCACTCAATTCTCATATGTGGCACTTCCAAAAACACATAGTTTCCCACTTCAAAACCAATTCTCTTCTGAGGTGTCAGCATAACTCTTATGTAGAGACTGTGCCACCCTCAGATTATCTCCGACCACTCTCAATTGCTGTTCTACATCACTTAGAATCTCTAGCCCAAACACTTGTGTTCTCCCGTTTGATTCCAAATCAAGGGGGTTCTACACTTACATCCATCCAGGCTTTCAAAAGGCTCCCACCGAAGGCTCTAACTGTTGTTCTAAGAAAACTTCACATACGGTAAACTCTTTGCACCATACTGCAATACATAAGCTCACAGCATATCTTCTAAGTAATCTTTGTAGTTCCTGTGGTTCCCAAATGAGTAATTAGTAGAGCTCATTTGGTAGTTCTAGTGAGATCACCCTGTTCAACACTCAACCCTTCAAATTTCAGTGTCATTTGAACTCCTCTAGCACACTCTTTATGCTCTGAGCATTCGCAAAGGCTTTTCTCCTTCAAGTGATAGCATTTTTCCAAGTCATACCCTTGATTTACTGAACTCCATCGACAATGTGACCGGCTCAAATCCAACTTCCTAAAGATGCCCTTTAGTTACTTACATTCTACGTAGATATCACTCCTACATTCAAGAGGATAGTATCTCCATGCTCCACTATGGATACCTCCACATCACATGTCAGTTAATCCAACCCACTTAGTTGACTTATGCACCAGCCACTACTTTCCTTGTATGGAGCACATCTAAGGTCTTGATGGAGTAGAGGAACCCTATGTTGATCTTTATAACACCTTTAGTGAACCACTAATAGAATCTTATCATTCCAAGTCAATCTCTTAGTCACTCTTATGCCAAGTTCACATTGGCTCCAGCAAACCTATGATAGCCTCTTGCCATATCTATAAAACTCTAAGTCTCATTCAATTTCCTTTGGTGGTTTCCAACTCTTGCATCTTTAACCTTCTTAAGTATATCATTAAAGATGACGTCTCCTAGATGAGAACTTCCATCGACTAGAACATAATGTTCATGCTCCATTTAGTAATGAAGTCTTTTGAGTCTCAGTAGAATCAATAGTAGATGTAGCTTATCCACTCCCTAAGTTGTCAAGTGACCAATTTCACTAACTTGAGCTAGGATAGATGATTATGATCATGTGATATCTCCAGAGACACTTCTTACTTCATGGTGAATTGAAAGGGCATTAACCTATAATATCAAGGTACTACCCCCTTAAGATGAGATAGGTCGGGGGACAGTTTGGACTAGCTCTCACATTCCGTCTTAGATGCTACACATCACATAGTCTTTTAAATTCATTGTACCAAGTCTCATGAACTGGAGTTGTTTTCACCACTAAGTTCCAACTATTGGTACCTCTATCTTAATTGAATTGCTTCGCTCTCACATCCCATGTATAACTTGGTAGACTTTGGTGTCACCTGATTCTCATAAGCACCACTTCCAAGCTATGAGTACCAGCAATGACCTATATCTCCATCCATATTATCACACTTCAATGGAACAATTTCCCGTATCAAAACCAAATTTTCCAAACACTTGAGGTCCTTATCGATGATCCAATGTTAACCATTACTTCTCCCTGTAACTCCTTTGATAAGACTACCCCCCTTAGAAAAGGTAACTAGGGGCATAAATGGGTAGTTTAGTCCATCTTTCAAGTGGGTTTATTATCATCAGATCTTCTAATACCGAAGAGAAACTCATGTGCACTGAGATACGCAAGAAATCTGAAATTCCTCACAACACGAGAAACACCAGCGCGGTAAAGTAGGCATAACTCCTTTTCTATCAATCCAATAAGATCTTAGCTTATACCGTTAGAAGCCTTATCAAATTCCCTACAACTTTCATATAGAAGGCTTCCTTAGTTTCTGTCATTAAACCTGAGTAAAACAGCCATACATGATATCTATCCCGACAATGTCTCAGCATCGGTGCAGCAAATTACAGAAGTCATATCTCGAGTTACTTAGATCATATTGGGACGAGTCCTACATGGTTGAAAAGCTTATGAAGTCCTCACAACTTCTGTATATCCCACTTTTCCAAATTCTGATGTTAAGTTGGCTGAAAATAGGAACTAACTAGAACTGCCCAGATTTTGAACTGTGCAGCAACAGCAACTTGTAGAGGTCATAACCCAGGTTCTATTTATCCGATAAAGTTGCAGCTTGCATCGTTGGAAAGCTTATCAAATGACCTAAAACTTTATTATACAACCCTTTTCCAAATTCCGTAGTTACATTTGTCTAAAACAGTAGGCAACTGAGACTGGTCCTGATTCCTGACAGCTCAACTGTACCATCTTGTGATTTTCATGATTCCCAAACCACAACAGCTATGGGGGTGATTCTTGCGGTCAGAGAAGGATCTTGAAGTCTATTATCACCCAGAATTTTCACATGATTTTATGGTCCTCCAGGAATAGGGATTTTGAACTAAAGAAGATAAGTTGCTCCCAAAAGACAGGGTAGAGAAAACAAGAGAAACTGAAACCCATCTATTTATTCATTAGTCCTTATACCTTAGACCTATAAACTAAATGAAATTGTGGAGAAACCCACAAGATCATTTCACTCATTACAAAAATCCAACTCAAACATAAGCACTAAGACAAACCAACCAACATTAAAGGTTCACAAAGCACACATATTGACTCAACTTTTACTACTATCGTTTATTACAAAGGGGGACTTCCTACTTCTTAAACACGGTGTGACTGCAGCGGCATCCAGGGTAGCATCTCTTGCGTGGAGTTAAGCAAGGTATGTCCTCCACCTCATTGATCTTAGGTAATCCACCACGATTTCTCCACTCATCAATCTCATCAAGGGCTTCCTCATAGTGTTGCCTTACTTCTGCCAATTCTAGTTGACTATCTTCTAGCTTTAGATGCATGACTTGGATAGTCAAAGCCGTCTCCTTTAGTTGTTAACTCTACTCCATGTAGGGGTCAGCCATCACACATTGCAAGGTGCCTGGTGGGCGACGAGGAAGATACTTTTGTTTGTCATTCTTCCTCTCTTCGTAGTGCTTCCCATGATATACCAGAAGAGCTTGATGGGCAGCATCAGATATGCTAGCATGCTTACTGAAACGGTCACTGAGAGACGAATGAATGGATTCCACCACGCGTGAACCAGTAAACTCATTCCACCTTGTGATGTGTGCTTCTGTGCTCCAGTGGCTCTCATACTTAGGATGAGTCCACTTTGTGCACTTCTATTCCACCTTGGCTTGCTGTTTAGGATAATGGTCTTGTAGTACACGCACAAGCCGAGGGTGAAAGAAATCTTCCCCACTAAAGGATGTGGTAAAGTACTCCTTTCGCCAACCAATATGTCTTGATGGGACAGGGCGAGCTTCCCCATACTCCGGTTCCGTTAATCCATAGATTCCCCGAGTCAAGCATGGTCTTCCAGAGTTGCTGCGAGCAATCTTCTCATTACGAACCATCTATGGAATTAGACCAAGAGGGATTTAGAATAGAAACAATACTTTTAGAATAGAATTAGACGATAGAAGCATAAGAATTTTAGCAAATGACAAGGGTGAGATAGTAAGCATGAATGTAGTGAAGCAAGGATGACTAAAACAACCATTACTATCTAGGCATGCGTCCTACGGTCAGCACTGCTCTGATACCACTTTGTAGCACCCGGTTTTAAGGACAAAACCAGATACACACCATATGTGAGCCCAGGAAGTCAAATCTCACATATAGCCACAAATAGGGGTAATATCAATAGACCATGCTTATATATAACGAACTTAGTATAAAAGATATAACCTTAGATAGCAAACAGCGGAAAAACACTCCGTTCTTCAGGCGAAAGCTCCAAATCCATAGGGACAACTGACTGGTTGAGCACAGGCCTAAACTCTTCTTTAAACTTGCAATCTGGTACCCATCCGGGATTTTTATCCAAATAAAATGTAAAGGCAAGCGTAAGTACATCTCGTACTCAGCAAGAATAACATAGGGTTCATGAGGCTCAAAGGCTAGACACTGGCTTAACTGCATGTAGCTTTTAGTTGTCACAATTTTAGCATATGAGTAGCATCAAGTTGTCAAGTCCCATAATAAACTCATGATCAGGTAAAGTGAATAAAGAATAGCATAAACTACATATTCAACAATAATAACATTTAATGATTTGCCATTAGTGTTCATTTATTCTGTATTGGTCCAAGGCCGCTCGTGACCGTGAGCACGGCTGATATATCAGTTTTACACTCTGCAGAGGTTGTACACTTTCACTGTGAGTCGTGATTTACCCTTTCGCCCGAGGTCGCGAGTCTCTTAACCCCCTTCCTAGGGAGGCCGGCAGGGTTCACTATGAAGCCTTTCAAAGGTTCGTCTAACAAGTTAGGGCCGCTAGGTTTCGTTAGTCAGTCCGTGTGACTCACCCGCAGGAATCCACGGTCTGCTATCCCCCACTTGCGCCACACGGGTAACCACTAACAATCTAGAAAAGATCCTCATACTGAGCTAAAGCCAGAGCCATGTAGCCCTCACAGTTGTACTGTATGTCCCGGATGGTCAGATAGAGATAAGTCCTTATGGAGAGAAACTAGAGCACCATAAGATAGCCCAATGCTCCAGCCCTCTTTTTCCAACGTTGCTAAAAAGTAATCTTTTAATGTTTATTGCTTAATTGTTTAGTCAAATTACAAGATCATGGTTTAGTGGAGCACTAGCATAAGCTACCCAATGCAAAACCAAAGGTGACAAGGTATAAGATCAATACTAGGAAATCCTTAACAAGGAGACACATGCAATATGAATAGTGTAATTAAAGTTATTAGGAAACAAGGATGATCCCATGCTATACTTGCCTTGAAACTCAGATCTTTCTTTTAGTTCCAAACCTTCCACAATCTCCTTCTTGATCCCCACGTAAAAGCTCACCGTCTAAACTCAGTCATCACATCAACATCAATCATCCAGAGGCAATCATAGAAAGCAAACAAATCTATAATTAGAACAATACACCAACAGTAGAAAATAAAGATGAAAAGTTTAAAAAACAAATCTACATCGCTCTACGATCACACAGACGTAAAGTATACGAAAATCGGAGCTATAACGAAGAAGTTATGATTTAAATAAGATTACCTTTAATAAAATAATAGATTAAATCTAGGTTCAGATTTAAAAAGTTGGAAGCATGTATAACTGAGCTACTAATCTATAGATTACGCAAAAACGAATCTAACGAAATTTAAACGGATCAAAACGGAGTTAAAATGAAGAATACATGGATTTTCTAAGATTTTCTTTAGAAAAACAATTAATTAATTTGGGTCACAGAATTAAAAAGTTTCAAACTGAGAAAACTGTGTTACTAAAATGTAGATCTTTTGAATACAAAACCAACGCAATTTGAACGAGTCAAAACGGAATTAAGATGAATATTTTATGAGGAAAACAAATCCAGTGGCAATTTGGTAATTTGCTGAAAACGTATTTTTAATCTGCGCGAACGGGAATACGCTTTCGGATTTAGAAAACGTATTCTGAAAAATCTGCTAGGGACCGTGGGTTAACTCTTTAAAAACTAGAGGCGTTCTTTTGTAAAAGTTGCGGCCGAAAGGGTACGCTTCATCTGTGGCCGTCAGATCGCGGATGGGTGGCTGAGATTTGATCGGGGCAGGGAGAGGGGAGCTGGCCGGCCGGAGTTGGGGGAGGCCGCGGCGGCTCCATGGCCGGAGTTGGCCGGCGTTCATGGTTTGAGCAGATTAGGGCACTAGAAAACAAACCGATTGCACCGAGGCGTAGTGGAGCTCAAGGCGAACTCACCTATGGCAAGGAGTAGAGCCGAGATCGACCAAAGAGTGCCCGCAACGGCGGAGGGCGGACGGCGGCCTCTGCGAAAGTTCGGCGAGGCCGCACGGAGCGTAGAGAGCATGAAATCACGAGAGAGAAGACTTGGCGGAGTCGCAAGCACGACAAGAAGCTCGGTGGAGTACTCTCGGTGGCCAAGATGCGTCGCAGCGGCGGATTGCTTTCGGGGTGGATCGCGGCGGCGATTTTCGGCAGAAGCTGCGCGGCGGCTGGCGCTGGGATTGGATAGAGGGCTTGGCGAGGGTCGGGCGAGGATATAAAGGGGCAAGCCGTGCCGAGCAAGGAGTTCGAGAGGGATTGCGCGCGCTGCCGGTGTGATTCGGTGGAGTCCGATGCGGGTACGAGGTAGGGGACGGGTCCGACAGGTTGGTCCCACCTGTCAGCGAAATGGGGCGCGGGACCCGCTCGTCAGCGGCGGCAGCGAGGTGGAGAGCGCGGCTCACGGGCCGATCCAGCGTGGGCCGAGAAGCTGGGCTGCGCGGGAAAGAAAGAAGAGAGGGGGAGGAAGGAAGCAGGCCGCGGGGGGAGGGGGGGGGAAGAAAAATGGGCCGAGCCCGAGAGCAGCGAGGGAGAGAGATAAATTCTTTTCCTTTCTATTTTCTGTTTCCCTTTTCTTTTAAAACAAAACACATTTCAAAACCAAATTTGAATTCCTTTTAAACTTTAGTCAAAACCACTCATCACAATAAACTCAATGCAGAGGCATGCATGCTCAAACAAGTTGTTAACTCCTATAGTAATTTTTAATTTAAAGAAAAATATTATTTTTCCTATATTTCATGGGCACAAAAATACACAATTTAACATTCTACCCTATTTTGCAAAATTGCAAATTTTGGGGTGTTACATTCTGTCAGATAAAACCCTAAGTCTGGGTGTTGGTTGCATTTGGATCCTTTTCTTTATTTATTTGATGATTATATTTGGTACTTAAGGACCGTCAACAATGCTCATGACAATTCATGCACTTCAGAGAAAAATAAACAATACATCATTCAAGGCATGAATGTCACACATTAGCATAAATGGTCCTAATCAAGAGCATCAATTTAATCTATCTTTGCACATTCCACACAAAAATTTGAAAAATCTTATATGCCTCTCTTTTACCCTTTAAATCCACATATCAATCTCTCTTCCCATACACTCTCCCCCGATATTTCTCCCCCTTTGGCATTAATCTCCAAAAAGGATTTGTCCACCAAAAGGAAGGAACAATGGCAAACAAGTGAGGGCAAGAGGTAGGTAAAAGTTTAGCATTTAGGATTTCTCTTCTGAGTTTTCTACCAAGCAAAGTATGCAACACCTTTGTTGATGGTTCTTAAGTATTAATTTTAATTATCAAATAAACAAGAGAAAGGACCAATATGCAAACAACACCTAGAATTAGGGTTTGATCTGACAGAATTCCACGAGTTTTGTTGTTTAACTGTTTCTGCAGGGGGTTATCAGGAAATAAGGAAGAAAGGCCCACATGTCGGGATTACATAGAGATATCAACACACCGCGCGATTTTCTACCATCTAGAAGACTCCAGAAGCCACGGGAAGAAGACGGAGGCCGAAAGGGGCCAGGCCCAGGGCGCCCGTCCTAGTGACCTGGGCGCCCGCCCCCTGCTGGATGTCAATCAGGACTCTCTTCGCACGGGATATTCCACCGACCTATTGGATCAAGAAAAACATAGTACCACCTCGCCTACCGACCCAAAAACGCATAGAGGAGGAGGACTATATAAGGAGACCCCCCTGGCCCCTGGAGAAGACATGAAGAAATTATCATAGAGATTGAGGGGTGCCCTCGAAGGAAAACCTCTTCTCTAATTAATATTTCTTTTTAGGCTTAGCAACCAATGTAAGGTAGAAATAGATCTTCTAGTTTCTACTAGATTGAGAGAGATAGAGTGGAGGTGTAGATTGGAGGAAGCCCGGCCTGTCGGTGTCTACTCCAAGCTTGTACCTGCGGGATCAAGTTCTCCTAACCCGAAGCTTGCTCCTAGGATTCTTCAGTATTTCGACTTCTAAATTCTAGTAAGTTTTTGTTTTATTGTTCTTCTGGTTTATGAGTTTACTTTAATCTCTTCGCGTAGAGTTTAGAGTAATCATTGCTGGCGTAAACATGGTGTTTAGGCTGGGGTACTCATAGATATTCCCTGACTAGCTGGACCGTGGTAGTAGTGAGGAACGTGACAATTCCGAGTTACCTTTGCAGACCATATCTCGTTAGCAGGAAGGATAGGGTTTATAGGTGCGGGTTGAACATCCTTTGTGGTGTCTAGATTCCGTTAGCCTCCCCATTAGAACAGTAGATCATCCTTACCAAGGTTAGAAGGAGACTACGGTTGCAGTCTTCTCTATATATCACTCACATCGAATGACATTCTTTGTTCCTAAAGGGTTAGTAGTAATAGACCGGTTAGTCAGATGCACTCTTTCTCCTAGTGGTAAAAAAATAAATACGATACTCTGGATAACCTCCCGGGTGAAGTGCTCACCGATATCCGTGCGCTTGCGGATCAATTCCTTATTGCGTTCCCAAATATCAACAACCTTAAGTCAAGATTCTTGAGAAGTTAGCATGTTGAGTTCATACCTCACTTAGATGACAGTTTTAACATGAGACAAACTCACTTCATCACCACAAGAGGTATCAACCAAATATCTAACTCATTCTCTAATTGTCACCACAAGAGCAAACTTATGGTGTCACTCAAAATATTGCACACACATGCACACACTAGCATGTAAGGGCCTAGATGCATAGAGGTAATACAAGTGTTCATGGAGCGATATACCTTTGTTCTAAGCCTTGTAATCTCCACCATAATGATGATTTTTATGAGTTGAATTTGGTGCTTTGATGGGCTTAGCATTTCTTTTAAAAAATATTTCATGTGCCCATCTCTTTTCATCATCAGATATACAAAACTTGTGCTTGATTTTGATTGAAAGTCCTTTGCTAGCTCTTGATGTCATTATGAGATACTAATTGAAGACATATTTCTTGATATAACAAATTTGAAAAATCATCCACCAACACCAAATGAAATGTGGTCTTCACAATTTTGACACCAATGAAAGAGTCTTCACAATTTGATGTCAATTGAAATAGATTCTTGTATCTCATAATATCTCCTAGACAATGCTCACAAAGACAAGAGATAGCATTAAATTGCACAAGCTATAGTCTCACAACTAGTGACCATTTGGATGTGGAAGGCATGTTGATCACTAATTGCAAAACCTCATAACATAGACTAAATTCCCCCTTTTGGTAGTGTATATTTATATATATGTGGAAGGCAAGAATGTATGCACTTTTGGTCCATTAAGTCCAAACAAGGGAATTTAAGCTATATTATGGAGAGTAGCTACTTAAGAGATAAAATACAATCCAAAAATAAATATGAGAGATAACTTTACCCATTTGGATTGAGTTAATATAGCATACCCTGAGAAAATCATTCTCACCAAGAGACTACACAAATTCACTAGAAGAAAAGGTTAGTCTCAGAAACACAAGACATAGAACTAGCTCCCCCTTAATATGTGCATCAAGTATTCGAATTACTTGGGAAATGCACTTGAATCAATTTAAGAGTCAAGAGGAGTCCATCCTATATCTTGGTCAAGGCATAACAAATTTGCAATAATTGAAATTATGCCAAAGAAACATACCATCACTAATCTAGATAGATCACCACACAAATCTTGATTGGTATGACTACAATAAGTGAGACTTCCATGATATTTGGATGGCCATTGTTCTCACTTGATAGTTCATGGTGAGTTAAAGCACTTGTGATCTTCCAAAATTCATAATTCTTCTTTGCTTCTTGTCCAACCTTGAGGTGGATTTGGTTGAGAAAACTCACAAGATATGATTTCCATTCAGTCCTCTTATCAATACTTGTAATATTGTGAATGCTTCTAAAATAGCCCATCTAATTTAACCTCAAACTTGTTTTATTCAAATTTAGATTTTGATCTATATGACCTCTAGCAGCAACATCTCACTTTAGGTGAAGAGTAACCTTCAAACTTGTGAATTATTCAATTAAGCCAAGCACAACCTCTTCTCATAAATTTTCTATGGATAAGCTCAAGCATAAGAGGGCATTAGTAACACAAGTACTAGTTTCTCATTTAGTAACCCTTTATGTGGAAGGCAAATGGGTTACTAGATAGAGAAACCTCATAACATGGACTAAATCTCCCTTGATGTCTCATGCGCACTCTTTGAGTGGAATGGAAGTGTGAATGTGCATGATTGACCAATTAAGTCCAAAGGTTAGATTTAAGCCATATTATGGTGAGTGGATAATCATAGACAAATCAATTACAAATTAGCTAGAGAGAATACATCACTTCTTTTTAGAATGATGATCTTTATATAACAGCACATTCCATTTGAGAAACACATTCTCATTTAGTGAGACTACATAAATCACTTAGAGAAACAGTTAGTCTCACAACTCTAGTCATAGAGTAAATTCCCTTATGATAAGTGCTCTAAGTATTTGAATTTCTCATATAACACTTTATTCATTTAAGAACTTGGGACTTCACTCTATGTCTAGATCATGGCAACAATAGTGAAATCAAATTGAAATATGTCAAGGGATACTCACAATAATTGTATCATGTAGTTGCCCATAAGATGAAAATGAGAATTTTGGCAATCTACCATATGTCTAGATTCCAGCAACTAGAGAGTTCTTGAATTTTGAATAATAAGTGCCTCTACTTGAGCTCTCTTGAAATTCATGGTTTGAGGTCCACAGAGGAAACTCAAGTTATCTATGTTGCTCGGTGTGGATGATCTATTCAACTCTAATCATACTTTTCTTTCATGACCAGCAACAAATGAATATCTCCAAATGCTTCATTTGTCCTAAGTGACTACACAAGGCACAAAGGAGTTTAGTCCTAAAATAAATTGCACTTGAGATATAGTTGTTACCACCCTTCTTGAGATATAATGGATGAGGTGGTCTTTTCATCATCACTTTGATTATCATCATGTTATAGGTTTCATCCATGTCCTGGATTGATGTCAGCTGCTGCTATCTACATAGGTGCGACACTACCGCTCTAAGGCATGGCACTGCCGCATTAGAGGTGTCAGCGGAATTAGATGCAGCAACAGCTTGAGGGTATCTTTATCACTGTAACTTTGGACTCCTTTGGTCTCATATCACCAATGTCCATTTTCTTGATCATCTCACAAGGAGATTGCTCATTACCTACAACATGAATAAGATCTTGCTCTACTAGAGAGCCATTAAAAGCATCATATGGCAAAACATTCATTTTAACTTGAAGCACTCTAGCCACTCTTAATATTTCACAAACACACACATATTTGTGAACTACCAGAGACAACACAAGTCAAGTGGCTAGCTAGCAAGGGTTAGGTACTAGTTACCAAGGGGAACATGAAGTTTGAAATATTTCTAGTGATTCATCTTTGGGTCAATCATATAAGAACACACAATATGAATAGATTGATAGCTTGAGTGAATATTTTCAATCAACTTGCTCAAGCACCCCAAACCTTCATATCACCTTCAAGTACCTAAAACACTCATCAAGCACAATTTTGTACCCAAACTTTGTTGGGTCCATCAAGGTTAGTCAAAAGAGACTTAGGCATCCAAATGGCCTTTGTGCTAGCATGTGGTGAACCAATCACCTTTCTAACACAAGTGTCATTTTTGGGCCTCCTAAGCATATTTGAATCAATTGATGAGTTGAGCTTAGGAGTGTTACCAATGGGACAATCCATACTTAGATGTCCCTTTTCTCAGCAAGTGTAGCAAGTGTGGTGTCTGTTCTCACAAGACATATTCTTATCTTGCTTCTTGTTTGCTACCTTGTGGATGAGCCTCTTTCTTGCCAATGCCAAGCCCTCACCCTTCGTGTAGGGGCATGATGCACCTTCATGACCCTTCTCCTTGCATCCATAACACTTCCTCTTGCTTCCTCTTGTCTTCTTGTTTGGAAGTGTTGCATGGTCATCAGCCTTGTGGGAACACATAGAGGCATTATGTCCCTTGTTGGGGCACTTAACATGAGCCATTTTGTTCTTCTCTTGGATCTTGCTCATGCCCTACTCTTCTTTCTTCAAAGTGCAATCTCTGACATGGTGTCCCTCTTTCTTGCACATGAAGCAAGTGATGAGAGTCTTCTTTGGTTGAAATTGCACCTCTGTTACCTTGGGGACTTTCCTATTTTGTCTAGGTGCAGCACCACCGCACCGAGATGCAGCACTGCCACATTCTTGAACCCTCACAGCCTTGAGCAAAGTTGCTGCATTTTGCACAGACTGCACATTGTTGACGGTCCTTAAGTATCAAATTTAATTATCAAATAAACAAATAAAAGGATCCAAATGAAACTAACATCCAGACTTAGGGTTTTATCTGACAGATTCCATGAGTTTTGGTGTTTGTCTATTTTGCAGGGGGTTATCAAGAAATACGGAAGAAAGGCCCACACGTCGGGATTACATAGAGAGATCAACGTGCCGCGCAATTATCTTACATCTAGAAGACTCCAGAAGCCACGAGAACGAAGCAGAGGCCGAACGCGGCCTGGCCCTAGGCGCCCGCCCAGGAGACCAGGGCACCCGCCCCCTTGTAGAGACTAATCAGAACTCTCTTTCGGGATTACGCTCCACCGACCTGAAGGATCAAGGATAACCGTTCAATCTATGTCGGTTTGATCCAATGGCCCATATTCACTTGAAGGGACTATAAAACCAGACCCCCTGGCCCCTGGAGGAGAGAGCCTCTCAACCCTAATTCATTATTCCTCAAGGGAGAAGAAGCCTCTGATCAAGCCTAGAGCCACCACATCAATTAGACATCTAGATTAGCATAGCTACATAGGATTAGAACTAGAAGGAGTCAATCTTCGATTGGTTTCCGGATCTGTCAAGAGGATTCTTGGTAATTCTCTAATTGTTCTTCTAATTGTTCATCTTGTTTTTCAATATTATGAATATGACTTTGTTCTACTTCAATATATTGCTTATGCCTTTGCTCTACTTATTTATATTCAAGATTATATTGTTCTTAGTCTATTATAGTTATGTACTTGGCTTAGTTAGATTGGATCTATATACATGTTTAGGATCGTATAGCGTTTATCCATCGGATCCATGGGTAAATGATAGATATTGTGTAGGCGTGGTGCTTATAACGTATTTATCTGCGATTGTACCCAATATGCCAGATTGTGGGGTAGTTCATGATAGTGACAGCTTCATTGATTATTATATAGTCCCCCTCTCGTGTATTGGGCTGGGAGAGCAACATTATTACAAGGAAGTGATTGCTATGTTTCTCATATTCCTTGCTAATATCACTATGCATGGGCGTAGTCTTGTCTCACAATGATTGCTAAGTATGCTTGCACTAACTATGATATGCTAGACTATATAGTTAAGAATAACTTAGGAAATATTCTTGTAATTCGTTCTAATTTCATGCTAATGACTTGCTAGAATTTCTAATTTAGGTGCTTATCATATTTATTATGTGGCTAAGTTATGCTGATCAGATTAATTATCTTTGTCACTATTCATTACTTCATATATCTTTTATGTGACACTTATCCGTGTATGAAAGAGTTAGATAAATGTTCTCAATTATACATGCAATGATAGATACTCAATCTCATATTCCATTCTATAATCAATATTGATGATTGCTAATCCCTTCCCAGAGGTAAAAATATAAATAACGATACCTAGAATACTTCCCGGTTAAAATGCTACATCGGTATTAATCTGTGCGCTTGCAGATCTCATTCATTATTTATTTAGATGAGCAATTGCATATTTCAATACCGCGTCTCTTATGTCATGCTTGGGATGACAACTTGGCTTAAGTGGCATGGGAGATAGGTTTAGCATTTTTGGCACTGTTACCAGAATTAGAAAACTAAGTCTACTTTTGGTAATGATGTTAAGAATACCCAACAAGCATTTTTGGCGCCGTTGCCGGGGAAGGTTGATTACTAATCAAGAATGAATATAGGATTTTGAGTTATCATTCGCATCACTAATTTGATTGAGCTTATCAATTCTCTCATACAGTTGTACCCTGATATTTTTGTATTTTATCTTATGCAGGGTAATGTATGAATAGAAGACATCTTCCAGGAAATTTTGTTGACAATCCTGAAGCATTATTCAGAAAAACAAGAGCAAAGCTCAAGAAGAAATCATCAACACTTCAGCAAGAAGCTTCATCCAATCAAGAAGATCACCGGGACTTGTCTTTAGAGTTCGAAGCCATGGCGAACAAATCGATCCGTGAGTTCTCAGCTCCCACAACGGACAACATCCACACTAGACCTGCTACAGAGATCGATGGCAACTTTGAGCTCAAGCCTGGACTTATCAACATGGTGCAATCCAACTAGTTCTGTGGGAAGGCACACGAAGATGCTAGTGCTCATCTCCAACACTTCTTGAAGATTTGCAACACATTCACTATATCAGGAGTCCCCAGAGATGCTACTACTTTGCCTCTTCCCATTCTCACTGTTAGGAAGAGCGAAGCAGTGGTTCTATGCTACAAAGGAGAAGAATACTACGTGGGCACTCTGCTCCACGAACTTTCTGGCTAAGTTCTTTCCCATGGGCAAGACCAATGCTCTCTGTGGGAAGATTACAAGTTTTCAGCAACAACATGATGAATCTATTACAGAAGCATGGGAGCGTTTCCAAGACTACATCCTAGAATGTCCCCATCATGGAATGGAGAGTTGGCTACTGATGCAGACGTTTTATCATGGGCTCGGCAACAGTGCCCGAGAGACCATGGATGCTGCAGCTGGAGGAGCATTCTTATCACTTACCATATCACAAGCCACAGCTCTTGTGGCGAAGATGGCGTCCAACCAAAGCTGGAATGAAGAGAGGACCCAGACATGCAAGAAACGTGGAGGTATGCATCGGCTCAGAGTGGTAGACATGCTGTCTGTAAAGCTAGACCTGCTCATGAAGAAGCTAGATGATAGAGCTGGAGATAAGAAAGAAGTTATGCACATCTACGACTCTCACATGACTTGTGAGGAGTGTGGATGGGCACTCAGGCAATCACTGCCCTGAGATGCTTGAGGATGTGAACTATATCAACAACAACAACTACTACTACTACAACCGTCCTCAACAAAATCAAGGTTGGAATCAACAGAGGCCTAACTACTCAGGTAATTATCAAGGTAATAATTCTTACAACAATAATAATAATTTTCCACCTCTGAGAGAGTTAGTGTCTAATCAAGGAAAGATAATGGATAACCTATCTAAGAAATTGGCATCTAATGATAAAATGCTAGAAATTATAAATAACGGAATGGATAATTTCTCTACTGCCATCAAGAATCAAATTAGCTTTAATAAAATGATTAAATCTCAGTTAAATCAAATAGCTGCTGCTATTCCTGCTACTAACCCCGGTATACCGTCACAACCGAAAGGATTAGAATCTACAAATCTTGTAGACATGTTTGACGCAGGTAACTGGAGTAACCCCGTCACTGAAGTTACTATTGACCTTCTGCCGGTCAAGAGAGGCGATCCAGGACGCCCCGTCATCCCGATCTCCATCGGCATGGTGGACTTCCCAGAAGCACTATGCGACTTTGGCTCTAGTGTCAACATTATGCCCAGGGTACTCTATGAAAAATTCATTACATATCCTTATCAGAAACATCCATGTGTTTGCAGTTTGCAGATCAGACGATAAGTTTTCGAAAAGGAATATTGAAGAACCTTTGTGTCCGAGCTGGTACCTTGTACGCCCCAGTAGACTTCGTGGTGATAGAGACCGGTAATGATGAGAGGGCACCCATCATCTTAGGGAGGCCATTCTTAAACACCTCGGGAGCTGTCATCTATGCTAGTGCTGCCAAGATCAGTTTCTACGTTAAAGGGAGGAAGGAGACGTTTTTCTTCCAGAACAAGACTACACAATGCCAGAGCAATCCCGACATGAATCAAGGAAGAGGACCAACAGGAGGAACAGGAACAAGCAAGTGTGGACCGAGTCAGCTAAAATGGTCACTACAGTTCATGGAGGTCAAGATCATCAACTTAAGTCACCGTTTCTGACCGTAGCACCGAGTCAGGTGTGGAAAGAGAAGATAACTATACATAAAGAGGAGGCGCCGCCAGAAGCACCGACTACGCCACCCAACGGAACCCAGGACAATTGAGAAAACGGAGAGTCCCGTTCGGAGGACTTAAAAACACCATACGCCTTGCCAAGAGGTAAACTTGGTAGTTATCCTTTTCCTTTCAATTATTTAAAATAGTCTACTTGGTTCATCAAGTTTATTTACTATCCTAAAAAGAAAATAAAAATGTTAAAAAAATAGTAAGCCCCATGCGAGTATACGAGTGGCATAAAACCCATAAGTACATTCAATGTGGTGGCATAAAAATAAAATAAAAATTTCTTTTCTGCTTTATAAAATGAAAATATAAAAATAGAGAGTAATATTTATTGAGGAGGCTCAACATGATAAAGGCTAGATATTTATGCTAAAACCTAATCAGTTCCACAAAGCTTTGTTGTCTATTTGAGCTCCACAGAATTCAAGAATCAAGAAGACTAGTAGACGGAGGACATTCTAATCGCTGTCAAGATTCTGTCGACTTTCAAATACACTTCTGCCACCTGCTAGCTACATCAGAAGAAATTACATCAAAATTCAGCTTGGGGGGAGCACCCCCATTTATCCTGCTAAGTATTTCTATCTATCTTTATACTTATACTATATTAAAATATAATATACATAACTATGAAAAACCAAATAAAGATTATCTATATCTTTTGCTTAGTGTGCTTAATAAATAAATAAAGTGGCTATGCTAAACTGAATTTAAATAAAACTGTAGCATGGATATGATGAATAGTTGCTCTGCCTAATTTTCAAATTTAAAGATCTCTCTCAAGTTTAGACATAACTGTTATAATTTAAAGCTTGCTCTAAACCTAAACTTGTGGGAAGAAAACTTGATCTGAAGTCTAAAGTTGTTAACGGATATGATATGGGAGGGTTGAGCTGCTGTTTATCTGTTCCTAGAGATGCTAGAATTCTGGAGAATTTTATCTATGAAAATATTTAAAATATTACATGATGAGTTCCTGTATGATGAGAGTTTAAATTCCTACCACAGCCATATATACATGCTTGCTAGACTTTGAGCCACATATTTACTTTTTACTGCTTATGAGCATTGAGTGTGGTCAAGCTGTGTAGACCCTTAGGAGCTTGTCATGTGGTTAAACTCAAGATTCACTTGCACGTTTACTCACACATGCTGCTTCTACTCCGGAAGTACCATCCACATATATCCACCCATTTCCATCTCCAGAATCACCCAAAAATATTCTACTCCTAATCCGGGAGAGAATAGCCAAAAACATTCTCCTACTTCTGTTTTCCCCCTGTGAAATAAATGCTCAACTTATCTTTGTTACTACCACTTGCTATATTATCTCAAGAGATGAGTGCTCTAAAAAAAAGAGAGTTACGAGAAAATAAAAAGGGCCAAGTGCCTGGAACCTCGAAAGAAAAGTAAAAGTGAGACGAGAGGTAAAAATGGACAAGTGTCCGATAGTAGAATTAGGGGTACAAAATACCCACCTGAGAGAAAATGAAATATAGAGCATCTCATTCTCCTCACAAAGTTTCAAAAAGCAAGAAAGGTATGTATCCCCTCAAAGGAGCAAAAGATTTAGACTTTGACCATTGTTATCACCATCATCACCACATACCATTCATTCGCCACAGATGCACATCTTGATTTGACTTATTGATTTGTTTCTTTGGATACATGGTTTGACTATACAATAAATGTCTTGTAAGTATGTATACTTTATCTCCCACCTATGAGCTCCAGATATTAAAGCCTTATTAGAGTAGGGTGAGAGAGAAGACAATGTCACTATGCTTCATACCACAAATACCACATACTTTTTGAGAGAAGGCATATACCATCACTGCCTTGGTAAGGATCCAGAAATACCACAAAAGAGAGATCTAAGAGAGTCATACAAGGAATCTCTGAGTTTTAATTGAAAATCTGCAAAAAACTTCAGAGCTATAGCTGATCAAGAATAAGAGACATGGCACTTGACTAGACCGTTCTATCTTTTAACTACTCAAGACAGAAGAGACGGTTACAAGTCCCATGGTGAAAGGTAAAATAAGTAAGTTTTAAGTCTTGACAGTTTACTCTAACTTAGAGATGAGACCTTATTTTGAAGCATGTGTACCGTCAATTTTTAAAGGCATTACAACAACTTCGGATCCATCGCTGAGATTATCCTTGCTCGGGGATGAGCAAGGGGTAAGCTTGGGGGAGTTTGTTGACGGTCCTTAAGTATCAAATTTAATTATCTAATAAACAAACAAAAGGATCCAAATGAAACCAACATCCAGACTTAGGGTTTTATCTGACAGAATTCCATGAGTTTTGGTGTTTGTCTATTTCTGCAGTCGGTTATCAGGAAATACGGAAGAAAGGCCCACACGTCGGGATTACATAGAGATATCAACGTGCCGCACAATTATCTTACATCTAGAAGACTCCAGAAGCCATGAGAACGAAGCGGAGGCCGAACGGGGGCCTAGCCCTGGGCGCCCGCCTTGGAGACCAGGGCGCCCGCCCCCTTGTAGAGACCAATCAGAATTCTCTTTTAGGATTACGCTCCACCGACCTAAAGGATCAAGGATAACCGTTCAATTTATGTCGGTTTGATCCAATGGCCCATATTCACTTGAAGGAACTATAAAACCAGACCCCCTGGCCCCTGGAGGAGAGAGCCTCTCAACCAAAATTCATTATTCCTCAAGGGAGAAGAAGCCTCTGATCAAGCCTAGAGCCACCACATCAATTATACATCTGGATTAGCATAGCTACATAGGATTAAAACTAGAAGGAGTCAATCTTCGATTGGTTTCCGGATCTGTCAAGAGGATTCTTGGTAATTCTCTAATTGTTCTTCTAATTGTTCATCTTGTTCTTCAATATTATGAATATGACTTTGTTCTACTTCAATATATTGCTTATGACTTTGCTCTACTTGTTTATATTCAAGATTATATTGTTCTTAGTCTATCATAGTTATATACTTGGCTTAGTTAGATTGGATCTATATACATGTTTAGGATTGTATAACGTTTATCCATCGGATCCATGGATAAATGATAGATATTGTGTAGGCGTGGTGCTTATACCGTATTTATCTGCGATTGTACCCAATATGTCAGATCAAAGGGTAGTTCGTGATAGTGACAGCTTCATTGATTCTTATATAGTCCCCCTCTCGTGTATTGGGCTGGCAGAGCAACATTATTACAGGGGAGTGATTGCTATGTTTCTCATATTCCTTGCTAATATCACTATGCATGGGCGTAGTCTTGTCTCACAATGATTGCTAAGTATGCTTGCACTAACTATGATATGCTAGACTATATAGTTAAGAATAACTTAGGAAATATTCTTGTAGTTCGTTCTAATTCTATGCTAATGACTTGCTAGAATATATAATTGAGGTGCTTATCATATTTATTATGTGGCTAAGTTATGCTGATCAGATTAATTATCTTTGTCACTATTCATTACTTCATATATCTTTTATGTGACACTTATCCCTGTATGAAAGAGTTAGATAAATGTTCTCAATTATACATGCAATGATAGATACTCAATCTCATATTCCATTCTATAATCAATATTGATGATTGCTAATCCCTTCCCAGTGGTAAAAATATAAATAACGATACCTGGAATACTTCCCGGTTAAAATGCTACATCGGTATTAATCTGTGCGCTTGCAGATCCCATTCATTATTTATTTAGATGATCAATTGCATATTTCAATACCGCGTCTCTTATGTCATGCTGGGGATGACAACTTGGCTTAAGTGGCATGGGAGATAGGTTTGGCATTTTTGGCACTGTTATTAGAATTAGAAAACTAAGTCTACTTTTGGTAATGATGTTAAGAATACCCAACACACAATTCTAGCTTGCCCCTTGACTTTGCCATTCTTTGACTTGTGGCCTTCTAGATGGAGCTTGATGCATGCATCGGTTGATCCCTTCTCAAGCTTCTTCACCATGTCTTCACGGTTATCTTGAGAGCATTGCACTTACCCTTCCATTGAATCAAATCCCTTCTTAGCCTCTCAACCTCTTCCTTGAGCTCTTCATTTTCTTTTGTAATGGAGTCATCAGAAGTTTCTACAAGTACATGCTCAACGGGATGGTTGACTTGCTTGAGAGCAACAATTGTTAGCACATGATAAAATATATGGAACTTGTGTGCATGTGCACTTGTAATTGTGAGGTTGATATGATTTTACTGATGTTACCACAACCTCATGAGCTATTTCTAGCATGAGATGAGAATCA
The DNA here is from genome assembly GCF_000003195.3 of Sorghum bicolor. Lineage (NCBI taxonomy): Eukaryota > Viridiplantae > Streptophyta > Magnoliopsida > Poales > Poaceae > Sorghum > Sorghum bicolor. The sequence goes on from NC_012873.2 coordinate 38,999,423, forward strand.
ACAAGCTTCTCATGAGAGCACAAGAGCTCATCATGACTTTTTTGCAAAGTCTCATTCTTGCTAGTGAGACTCTCCACTTTGTCCTTGAGCATATTATTCTCATCTTCTAATTGAGCAACACAAGATAGAGAGTTAATAGTATGAGTTTGCTCAATTGACAAGTTTTCATACCTTTTGACCAAACTAGCATGAGAGCACTTAAGCTTTCCATGCTCTTTGGTCAACTTCTCCAAGCATTTGATCTTTTTGATGAGAAGGTCGTCTTGCTTGTGAAGTGTTTATTCTTGCTCACCAATCTTCTCTATGAATTTGAGCATCATCAACTTGTCTTTCTTTCTTAGTCGTGCAAGATGTTGATCGATCTCATCATCATCACTTTCACTCTCACTCTCACTTTCACTCTCACTTGCCACATTCTTCTCTTTCTTAGCCATGAGCCCCACGTGAGAAGTGGCATAGAGAGTTGAGCTTCTCGGTGAGGTGGATTCATCATTTGGCCTCCATCGATCACAATCTTCTTCCTTCAAAATGTTAGTCTCACAAGAACAAGTTTCTCACCAACCAATTCATCACTTTCCAATGAGTCATATGTTTGTGCGGAAGTGGACGTCACATGATCACTTTGACCATTTGAGAGAATCACTTGAGGCTCGTCACTTGTTGGTGAAGTTGAGCACTCCTCAAGTGGTTCCTCCAATGAGATTTACTTCTCATCATAACTGGACTTATCATATCTTTCTTTGAGTGTAGTCCAAATAAGATGAGCATCCATAAGTGATTCACCATCTCCAAATATGACGGTATCAAAAACATCTTCACTCAAAGCACTAAATAAGATATCAGTAGCTTGAGCATTGTGTTGTAAGCATTTCACTTCCTCTCTAGATAGATAGTCTAAATCATCACTAGGAGGTGAAATACTCACATCTATAATCCGCTCGATATGAGGACCCATGGCCCTAAAAATATCAGGCACACTAGCGGACCAAGATGCATAATTTGAACCATCTAAAAGTAGAAGTTCTAGAGATACCTCCTCACTTGTCGACATTGTCTCTCAAGGCGGTTAAGCCTGAAGTTGAGAGCCTAGCTTTGATACCACTTGTAAGGACCTTGATGTCGCCTAGAGAGGGGGTGAATAGGCGTATCTAAAAATTTCTACACAACTCAAAGTCACTTGTCAGCAACTGTCGAAAGTGATGACAGTTTAGGTCGGAACTTCCGACGTCGTCAGAAGTTCCAACGCAAACTGTCAGAAGTTCCGACACGTACGGGAAATGAACTACAAGTGCTTAAATGAACTTTATGAAGCCAATAACTTACAACCCCACTTCCTAGTCGTAAGATGAAGTTATCCAAGTGCTTCCTTGACCTTAGAGAGCCACCAATTTGTAGATCGGGACCAAACCCTAGAATCACAAATAAACATGTAGAGAGCAACACAAATAGCAAGAACACAAAGCGACAAGGTATTTATCCCATGGTTCAGCTTGCCACCAAGGCTTGCCTATGTCCACATTGTTGAGGAAGCCACACAGGCTTTTCGGGTCTCTTTCAATCCTATCCTCGTTCTCAAGTCAAGAGAGCAATCTCTTGAGATGATGGGAGATTTGACTAGATGATTTGAGTGATTACAAACCTCTCGGGGCTACCACATAAGTTGGAAGCTCCATGGGCAACGCCTAGCCGGCTAGGAGCCATGCTCCAAGAGTAACAAACACAAATCCAACCGGCTTGACAAAGAAATCAAGTGCTCAAGCTTTGCTTTGATGTTTCTCTCACCAAGAATCCTTCTCTCACTCATCCCTTGCAGATTTGAAGTTAGGAGCAAAGGGGATAGAAGAGAGGAGCTTTTGGGAGCTAGAGAGGTGCTCTTCTGAAGGTTTGGTCGAGTGAATAAGTTGGCCAACGGTTAGAAGCGTCGAGAAAGCTATTTATACAAGAAGCTAAAAACTAACTGTTTAGATCTACGTCGGAAGTTGCGACGCGGATCTCAGGACTTCTGACATATACTAAAAACACTGTTCACTTGGTCAGAAGTCTACACAAAACCAGTCAACGTCATTAGTTCCGACACACGTCATCAGTTCTGACGTACGTCGGGACTTCCGACACAAGCGCGAGCAGAGGTAGCAAGAGGGCCAGGTGTCGGGACTTCCGACGAACGTCATCACTTCCGACATGCATCATCAGTTCCGACGCGCGTCGGGACTTCCGACGCAAGCGCGAGTAGAGGTAGCAAGAGGGCCAGGTGTTGGGACTTTCGACGAACGTCATCACTTCCGACATACGTCATCAGTTCCGACATACGTCGGGACTTCTGACAACACAAGTCATACAAAACTATTCTACGTGCTCGTGAGGTGCTAGAGTGTCTCTCTTTTGATTTAGTTTTAATACTTGAGCACTCTATCATCCTCAGACTAACTAACTTTGCATCCCTCTTTATAGTACAACATATCCTAAACTCAAGATCAAAATTATATAACCATTTTAACCACTTGAGTCTTCAATGTCTTCGTATGCCACTTGTCACTATCACTTCATTAGGGATGCAGTTAACTTTGTCTCCTGAGTAAATATAGCTTGAGCATGTGACTTGAATCATTTCAACACATGTGAGTTCAATCCATGGCTTCAAGTCTCTTCCACTAATGATTTGATCCTCAACATAATATGACTCCACATAGCTCAATTAGTACCTCGACTTAATGCAAGTACTCTCTTCTTCACCTTAGCCATGGTACCTCTGTCTACAAGCCATTGCTTGCCCTTCACCTTTGCGTAGTCCCTCGAAGCCTTTTCCTTGCTATCTTCACCCTATCGAGCCAAACTCAAGTCACATCATGTTAAGCATCTTTTTAAAAAACCATTTCTTCAATATTGTGATCCTTGCTTGAATATCTTCTTGATAACAATACACACCTTTGGTCTTCATTTGAACATTATGTGAAATACCATCAAGTTTGCTTTCTTGTTGAACCTTCGATACACTTAGCAAACTTGTTAGACCTTTAACTGTGTTTTCATTCAATTCACCAAAACCCACTAAAGGGCTAGATGCACTTACAATCTCTCCCTTTTTGGTGATTGATGACAACACAATTAGAGCTTACAAGAGACTGATAAATAATAAGATTTTGAATCTTCTGATATAGTGAGCTCCCCCTAAATATGTGCATTGAATAGAATTCAAATTTTGGCCTCACATGCCAAATGCACATATTTAAGAAAAGGTGTGGAAACTCTTCTATATCTTAGCATCCATGGGGTGTAAGGTGTCATCATGATAGACGTGATGCTTGTTGATATTTGGTAACACCATCAGAAAATGATCCGCAAGCGCACGGATATCGGTGAGCATTTCACCCGGGAGGTTATCCAGAGTATCATATTTATATTGTTACCACTAGGAGAAAGGGTGCATCCGACTAACCAAAACTATTGCTACTACCCTTTAGGCTACAAAGAATGTTTCTCGATGTGAGCGATGTATAGAGAAGACTGCAACCGTAGTCTCGTTCTAACCTTGGTATGGATGGTCTACTGTTCTATTGGGGAGGCTCACGGAATCTAGACACCACAGAGGATGTTCATCCCGCACCTATAAACCCTATCCTTCCTGCTAACAAGATATGGTCTGCAAAGGTAACTCGGAAATGTCATGTTCCTCGCTACTACCACGGTCCAGCTAGTCAGGGGATATCTATGAGTACCCTAGCCCAAACACCACGTTTACGCTAGCAATGATTACTCTAAACTCAACCGGAAGAGATTAAAGTAAACTCATAAACCAAAGAACAATAAAACAAGAACTTACTAGAATTTAGAAGTCGAATTACTGAAGTATCCTAGGAGCGAGCCTCGGGTTAGGAGAACTTGATCCCGTAGGTACAACCTCGGAGTAGACACCGACAGGCCGGGCTTCCTCCGATCTACACCTCCACTCTATCTCTCTCAATCTAGTAGAACTAGTCTACTCTCACATTAAATGCTAAGCCCTAAGTCTTTTTAGAGGAGAGGTTATCCTTCAAGGGCTCCTCTCAACTCTATGATGAACTTGTTCTACTCCAGGGGCCAGGGGTCTGCTTATATAGTCCCCTCAAGTGAATCTGGGCCGTCGGATCAAACCGACATTGATTGAATGGTTATTCTTGATCCTTTAGGTCGGTGGAGCGTAATCCCTGAAGAGAGTCCTTATTGGACTCTAGGACAGGGCGGGCGCCCTGCCCCCGGGCCCGTTCGCCTTCCCGTTCGTTCCCGTGGCTTCTGGAGTCTTCTAGATGTCAGAAAATATGTGCATTTGGCATGTGAGGTCCTTTAACTCTTCTATGCCAAATGAAAACTCTATCCAGTTGTCATTGTCTCTCTCCCTAACGACCAGCTGCAGTAAGGTCCTAACTCTCGCTTTAGTCCATCTCGCGCGAGGCACCTATGCGAGTGTTTACAAGGTATGCTATAACTTAGAAACAATGACAAACGTATTGAACAATATAATAAGAGAAATTGCAATATTTGACCTTGAGTTCATGCAAAGATTTAACATCCAATTTGTAAGCCTTTCAAAATATAACCCTAAGCACGTCAAAAACTCAAAATCTTGAGGAGCGAATGAAAGCTACTAGACAAAACCTGATTTCTAGTCTAACCAAGTTATAGTTGGTGGAGTGGTAAGTCTGCAATACGCAGATGACACAATTTTGTTCTTAGAAGAGGATATAGAAAAAGCACAATCCTTAAATGGCTGTTGGTGTGTTTTGAAAAGATGTCAGTGATGAAAATTAATTATGACAAAAGCAATTTGCTCACTATTGGCCTAAGCCCAGAGAATGCTAATGAATATGCAAAGGTGTTCTGTTGTAAGTTAAGTGAATTCTCTATTAAATACCTTGGTGTGCCTTTGCATTTTACAAAACTGAGAAGAGCTGATCTACAACCAGTGATAGATAAGATAATCAAAGGAATTGTTGGATGGAGGAGTAGATTGTTGTCATATGCTAGCAGACTAACCCTGCTAAGAGCATGTCTTGCTATAGGATTCCTATTTACCTTCTATCCATTATAAAATTGAGATGATTAACTCTCAGATGGGGCACTTTTTGTTGAATAACAATGAAGATAGACATAGATACCATCTAGCAAATTGGCAGCTAGTTACCAAGAAAAGAGAATCTGGAGGCTTGGGTATTCCTGACCTAAGAAGTTTAAATTTGTCTCTGCGAAGTGCCTAGATTTTCAGGTATCATTTGAATGACATGCTATTGGGGTTCAGATTTTAGATTCCAAATATAGAGCAAATAAGCCGAATATTTTTTGTTGTTCAGATGTTGGAGTCTCCCCTTTTTGGAAAGGGGTGTCTTGGACTGCACAAGCAACACATATGGTGTTGAATGGGTTGTGGTTAATTATGGGAAAAACGTAAGGTTCTGGGAGGATGTTTAGATAGGAAACACAAGTCTAGCCATTTTGTATTTGGCCTCTATATGTGATTAATGAACAACAGGGTAAGACTGTTAATGAGGACTGTGGGATGGTTCTAATCCAAGGTTGACATTTAGAAGAACTGTCTCAGAAAGCATAATGAATCTTTGGTGGGAACTGTCAGCTTTGATGGAAGATTTTTCCTTCTGTGAAGAAGAGGAAGATCATATTATGTGGAATTAAACCTCATCTGGTAAATATGAAGTCCAGTCTTTATATGTTGTGATTTCCTTTAGAGGAATAGCTCCAGTTTATGTTAGCTCTGTTTGGAAGTTGAGCATACCTCCTCTAGTTCAATTTTTCTTGTAGCTGGTCTCTAATAATAGAGTTTTGACTAGAGATAATCTAGCCAAGAGGAGAGAAGTAAGTGATTCCACATCCCTAATGTGTAATGAGCTGGAATCAGTTACACACCTCTTTTTTGAGTGCTGTGTGGCAAAAATAGCTTGGTCTACGGTTTCAGGCCTTATAGGAGTGAGTTTGGGGAAGAGTTTTGAATCTGTAGCACAATTATGGCTGTGATTTGGAGTGACTTGGAATCTAACAAAAAGCACGAATTGACTAATGTGATCTCTTCATCTGTGATTTGGTCTATTTGGAAGTTACGAAATGAAATCTGTTTTCAAGGGGTTGGATGAAAATGAAAATGATAATCTCTGATTTGGAAATCATTTTGGAGTTTTTTTTTCCGATTTTTAGGTCTAAATGAAAATGATAACGGTTACCGAAAAAATCGAAAACGAAAGCAAAAATGATTTTTGCCTTCTTCCAATCATTTTCAAAGATTCCCGTATTTAACTGGTAAATTACCGTTGATAATTACTGATTCAAAGTTCTTTAATTAATGACATGCCTGACATTCATCTTTAGGAAGCCTAGGCTACAACCTCCAAGAGGAACTTTAATAATTTATGTTTTGATCACTATGGTATATATGTCGAGTCAACTTGGAACATGATCGTTTATATTGTGTCTTTGTCAAGAATTGTTGTATTGTTGTGTGGTTTGCTACTGTTTGAGACCTAAGATGGTGTGAACTGTGTGGTTTCAGCTTGTGATCTTGTCAGCGGTGGCTTTATTTATCATTGTCATGTGAGATAGGTTGAGTTATTTAGATCTTTTCATGTTCAACGGGTTGGTGTGTTTATCATTTTTGCGATATCATTCTCATGGATTCCGATTGTTCTGGATATATTTTCTGATCGACTACTATCGTTTTCAAATATTACTGGTATATCGGCGCCGTATTCGTTTCCAACAATATCATACCAATTTCGTTTTCGAGAAAAAAATATGAAAACAAAAGTGATTTGGCCTCCTATCGATCGTTTTCATCCCTAGGGGGTGCCGAGATGCCTACTGATGATGGTGATCAGGATAACAAGAAGATGGCTGCCGATGCTAAAGAGGGAGCTAAGAGGGTGGGATGAGATGCCTACTGATGACGGTGGTTAGGATGACAAGAAGATGGCTGCCGATGCTAAAGAGGGAGCTAGGAGGACAAGTGGAAGCGCTGGTAAATCGCCTGGAGAAATCTAGTTCTTCTTGTTTTCCATTACATTTTGGTGTTTCAAATCACTTTCTTAATCTAAAAAAATAAAAATAAATAAACTTGAGGAGCGCACGAACTCAGGGTGAAATATTGAAATTTCTCGCATAATAACGGGTGGGATATCTGGACTTGCCTTGTGACTCATGGGGCGTTTTGACCGCATGTTGTACCTGGCGCCAGCCAACGACGACGGTGAAAATGACGGAGCCAGTGTGTGCGAGTGTGGAGCGCACGACTGTGCCAGTCCCGGAAGTTCGGCGGGAGCTGGGAGTTTGGTGGATCTGGATCGATGGAGCTGGTGGTGGAGTGGGGCGGCTCTTGGCGTTGTGTCGCGTGCCGAGGTTTGGAGGAGGCTAGGAGGTGGAGTGTAGGCATGCGGGAGAGGCACGGCGGCAGCGGCGTCGGGGGACATCTAGAGCGGAGCGAATGGGTAGTGCGGGGGTAGGTGGAGATAAGGGCCAGGGGCGCGTGGCATGTAAGGGGGATGAATTATTTTCTTTTTAGAGGGTGTTTGGGACTGCTCCACAAACTCCACTGTCGAGCAGCTCCGCAAAAAACTGAAGTTTGTGAAGTACCACATTAGGTGCTCTCACAACTCCACTTTTTTTCCTAAAATTGAGTGCCTGGAGCTGAAACCGTTTGCCTAAAAAATGTGGAGCAGAGCTAACCAAACGTGGAACAGAGCATCCCAAACACCCCCTTAGCCTCAACTCTAAGTACAAGTTGTAGAATCTGTCAATCTAATTCTAAACTCGTGCACTAACTCACACACACGCACACACACAGTCCTAGTGCGCAAGCTATATATATATATATATAGGGTAGCCCTATTCTACACCCTAGGTGTAGAATATTATTCTACACCGCATGTCAAAATTGAGTAGAAAAAAATACTAAGCAGTGCTGGATAGTGTTCAGTATCAATTTTTCCAACACTCAGGACCACGAAATACTGAACAATATTGAAACACGAATACTGAGCGATACTGAATTTTGCTTAGTATAACAGTTTGGTGTACAATAGTATTCTACACCTAGGGTGTAGAATAGGACTTGTATATATATTTATTATACACATTCTACACCACAAGTCAAAACTGATTAGAAAAAATACTGAAGAGTACTGAACAACGTTTAGTATCATCCAATCGTACACCTAGGACCACGAAATACTAAACAATACTGAAACACGAGTACTGAACAATACTGAATTCTGTTCAGTATAACAGTTTGGTGTAGATAGTATTCCACACCTAGAATAACACTTGTGTGTGTGTCTATATATATATAGTTAGAAAATTAGACATTTTAATGTTTGATTTAAGCCAGAAAAATACACATAATAAAGTGGTGGCATATATGTGCACGTGTGCAATTTTATCGCTACTCAGATTAGAGATAAATATTGCAACTGTAGACATACTGAAAATGAAATGTAGTCGTTTAGGAATGTACCCAGAGGAGGGACTAGTGCTGAAGGCACCGGCGGCTCCATTCGCACTAGTCGACATAGTGTGTTGCTCGAAGTAGCGGACCACAGTCGATGCAGGAAGATGCTTGCAGTGCAGTCCCGCGAACGTCCACCAAGAAGAAGACGATGTAGTCGATCTCTCACCACCGCCAGGAAGTAGCCGATCTCGAGTAGAGAGCAGTCCCGGAAGGCGTTCCGCAAAAACCTGATTGCCCACACACCCGAGCACACCTGAGTAGGTGTCTCGATGCAAGGCATCGAGTTTCGAAGGCCTCCTCTGCTCGATGCAAGGCGTCGGGTTCCGGAGGCCTGCTCTCCCGATCTCTGTGCGCGTAGAGGTTCGGGATGGGGAAGAACCAGAGCAACTTGACAGGGAGAGGAGAGCTTGCATCGGGTTCCAGAGGCCTGCTCTGCTCGATGCAAGGCATCGGGTTTCGGAGGCCTGCTCTCTGAATCTCTGAGAGCAACTCAACAGGGAGAGGAGAGGAGAAGACTATTGTGTGTGCGCACGGAAAGAGGACGCGGGAATGGAATATATAGGCTAGAGAGAAAACGTCTGGTTTAATCGCAATCAATGACAATCATTTGCCTTTAACCAGATAATGGTCAAATTCTGATTCTCTTTCCTTTTCCACTAGGCAAAGCATACTCACACGCGCGCATCATGGCACGCACGCACGCTCGCTCGCCTCGCCACGACATGGCTCGGCGGCGGCGCGCGCACGTGTGGCACTCTATTTTCCTTCCTCAACTTCTCTATAGGAGCTATCACAGGCCGCCTATTTAAGTTGAGTTAACACATGGTAACAATCAATCCAGTATTAAACCGTTTTCATTATAGCATTTATTATGGTCCCTTGAATTAACTATCATCAAATAGAATATGGGCTAAAAGCCCAAATAATATTCAACATATATATATATATATATATATATATATATATATATATATATATATATATATATATATAGCAGAAAATCCACTCTATATAGTAAGGGACCGATTGATTCCCCTTTCTAAATTTTAGCAAACTAAACTTTAGTCCCTTTAGTAGCTAAACTTCCAAACATGCTAACTAAAAAGGAGCTAAAATAGTTTAGTCTCATTAGTCACCCTAGAGTCGTTCATATAGTCATACATACATACATACAGCCAGACATAGGTACATACATTCTTTCTCACATGCATACATACAGACGTGCATACATGCATTCATACATACATGCATACAAGTGCTATTCTACATCTAGGTGTGGAATACTATTCTACACCAAACTCTTATACTGAACAGAATTCATAAATGCAAAACAATATTCATATGCAACAATTCATAAATGTACAAAATAGCTTAAAAATCATTGCATGGTTGCATACTTCGGGGTGGGCCCCTATCTTATTGGGAGCCCAAGGCGGCCACGCCACTTGCGCGTGGCTACACCTATATATACGAAGAGACTTGCACACGGCTGAGAGGTATCCAAAGTCTTTGAGGCATCGCACATGATGGCCACATCATCCTGACCATTATGGCGCATCCACGTGTGAGGCACCTGAGGAACGAGAGACAAATCCTGAGGTGAGGCTCCTGAGCCGATCCCAAGGATCAAACCTAGGACTGGCCACCCAAACCACCAACAGTGTACCAACGGAGCTAAGCTCGATTCTCATAAGGAAGATGAATCAAATGGAAAGTGGAAAATATTTCCACAAGTGATTGTCTTTGTAAACCGCCAGTGGTGAAATAAATTGCGCATTTTCCTTATACCATTATCAAAAATGCTTGTAGCCTATATACCACTGAAATGTTTGAACACTCGTGCCATGACACTTTATTTTCTTGCCTTCTACATGATTTCGTCCGTCTTTTGTTAGATTTCCACCATTTGTCAGCTCCAACATGCATATGCGGGCCCAACCAGAGATGATGTCTAGAATACCCTTCTATCATATCTCTGTCCTCTCCCTTCTTTCTCTTTGTCCAGTGGGGCCAAGATATAAGTGACCCAATGGCGTGGACAGTCGAGGTGCAGGTAGAGATCATGCACTCTTCGTGTTTCACCATGGTGTGCGCGACACCTATGACGTCGTGTTTGGGTGGGACGTGCCCCCCTCCATGCCCTGCTACTGATATGACATCGTGTGCACAGGGCAATGCCATAGCCCCATCTAACCGGAGTTTGTCTCGTAGCCATACCTTTTGGACTAGGAAAAGAATCTAACCATGGCAGACACAGCAACAACAAAGTCTCACACTGATGCCGATGACCATGGCCCCCACCTTGGTCTTGGTCGATGACTTTGAGTTCAACATCTCCTATCGTGCAGTGGCATATCCTAGCTGGCAAGGGCACAAGACATGTGCAGCGCGAGCTCCAGTGGCGGCAGCAGCGGGTGTGTCAGTCGGAGCTAGTCGTCTAAGAGTGCCTCCTCCGACTAGGGCGTAGCCATAATGCCAACATGGCTGTCGGTGTCAAGCAGCCTCTACGCGCATCTGAGCCCATCGCTGCAGCTACAGCGCTCAGCATAGCCACGCAATAGCATCAGGGTATTTTCCACCTTAGCATTGTCACCATCCTGGACGTTCACCCGCCGCGCTCCGCTGTTGATGCCAAGGTCGCAGTCGCCAACAATAGTACTAGTGAGAGTGAACAGAATGACATGGAAGGTATGAAAATAAAATGTCATGGAATATAAGGACGTTCCAAATTTTTAGTGGCATATAGGTTGGGAGCATATTTTATAATGGCACGTAGGGAAAGGCTCAAACAATTTCCATAGGTGGCTGTCTTTGTAAACCACCTGTGGTGTTAGCGCGCTAGCAAATATGCACAGTCGAGCTCCTTGGATCGATACTCACTGCACTGACTCTCTCCAATCTACCTCAATCTTGTGCATCCTCACCGCATCGCACCCACTACCGTTGTGGAAAGTGCCTCAATGCCCTTGCTATCGGCCTCTCCCGAAGACCGTCCTCCAGCTCTAGCATGGAGAGCGCCTTGGCGGCATGCGGTGCTCTCCATCCTTGATCTACCATCCCCCTTTGGCTAGGTGTCCATCTCGTTGTCCCTGCACCATATGGCTCAGAGTACTAATCCGGCTTCATCAAGGAGCATGGCATCATGGGCTATCGAGGAAGATCACACCGATAAGGAGACTGGGCTTCTGCTGATTACGTGTCCCACATGCCCAAGGAGAGGGTACTTGAGCTGATAGTGAAGACAATAATAGGAACCTAGCGGGCTGTGTTCTTCAAATGCCCTAGAAATGTGCCCAATGTAGGTGTTATGTTCTTCCATTTTCAAGTTCTCTTGGTTTTGGTTTTGGTTTTGGCTAATGAACCTTGTTAAGTGTAATTGTTGGGCATTTTGCAGACTAGTAGCGTGCCTGTGCTAAAGCTATGGTTAAATTAAAAGAATAATATTTAAGATAAATTAAGATTCATGCCCAAAAAAAAATACATAGTTAGACAAGACGAATGCATAATGTAATTTAAACCATCATAGAATAAATATTCCTAAAAAAATCATAGTGTAGTAAGGCCAGTAGCAAAAAAAACTTAAACATTAAGTCAAATGATCAGAAATCAGGCTATCGACACCAACGATTCGAGTTGACTTTCAATTTTATGAAGCAAATATATATTACCCGACAAGTATATTGCAAGGTTGTGACAAATTCTAGTACATAGTTCAGTGAGTGCTACTTATCCAAGTTACATTACATTTATATAATTTTTAAAAATAAATAAAAAGGTGAAAAATAATAAACTCCTCTCATTTGCTAGAATCAATCTTCCAAGCCATGATAGCACCATCAGTTCTCAATGAGTACACAATGTGTCTCCCTCACTATAATTTGACATTTGCATTGAAACCATTTTCAATGATATGGACTACAAACAAGTATCGAATTGATATCATTATCGAAAAAATAATTAAATGATAAACCATAAAACATCAATGTACCAACAAGTAAAGAGTCATATCCACAATACAACATACTAACTAAATTAACAACAAACATTTTAAATACAATAATGGAGAAAAGCGAATATTGTGTGGGAATACCCAGATTGAGGTATTAACAAAGAGAATTTTGAAAAAAAAAAATATTTCCTTTGGTATATGGTCACAGTAACAGTCACTTAGAACTGAGGGAGCATATCTGATGCATGTTGTTTCAAGTTTCTTTTCAACTATATTTATGAATTTATACCTATTTTATTTTATTAAACAGAATCCTACCATTTATAATAAACAAGTTACCTTTAAAATAAATTTAGTAAAAAAATACAAAATACCATTCCAAAGCATAGAAGCTAATTCATGACTCTCAAGAATGGAAACGATTTTCTTAACATTATTACTCTAGTGTACAAAATTGATATTTCTAGCCATCTTAATATAGTATTCAATGACACATAACAACGGAATAAAAAGGAAATTGAAGTTTTTTTTTCCTGCACAACTGCCCTTGCTAACGCTACGTATACAAATTAGAACTCAAATATATACAAACTCAACCAAATTATATTGCAAAAAATTAGGTGGCCGATATAATTGTTTCAGGCCAAACAATATTATCCATGCCTTAAGGTCAAATTAACTGCAATACAAGAATGGTGGAATCCTATTCATTCTCTAATACCAAACGATAGGCAAATGATTGACATTAGCTGCAATCACATGTCAGGTTGAGAAAGTTCAGTACAAGGATGGTTAGGAACAATCCTTCGTTGACTAAAAGCTGTTTTTTGGTTGTGCAAAAGGCAATTGCCACTCCCTTCCTGTCCAAGCATGACTTTCCCCCAAGCCATCACCTGATAGTCACAAGGGTAATGCTCTAGTCACATGGTGGTAGCTACTGCTTAGATCAGGAATAAGTGTGGTTTGGTTAAAAGGGGAAGGTCAACAAAGATACCTGATCAGCATATCTCGCAAGCTAACCGGTACAACCTGCACAAAGCAAAATGACAATATATTATTAGATGGAGAACAAGGGACCAAAAGAAGAAATCAGCTATTGTTAGGCTTTCTTTCAAGAGTACTCTTTAGATGGAGAACAAACTGCTGAAATATATATGTTTCACCCAGATGTGTGAAGTATTCATTAGATTAAAGAGCAGCAAAAAAGTAGTCTAGACACTACTAAATATTGTGCTAAATAATGTTATGTGATGAAAAAACTCATTACATATCTCAGTGTAAAAGGGTCACCTAATTTTCACCATTTCCATACCAATCATCACCTTCACACAGTTTCATTGCATATCTGAGTGCATCGATGTAAATCTGCTGAATTAGGAAAATCAATACAGCTGTATCATAACTGAAACTGTATGGAGCAGTTGCAGCTAAATAAACACAAAAAACTATGTTAATCTCGATATCACTACAATCTGAAACTCTACTCCAAATGTAGTGTGCGGCATGTGGAGATCCCTCGTGAAACCAAAACTTATAGAAGGATCTTGATATACAATAAAATAACTTGAAACTAACTCAGATGCTTGCAGAATTTACCTTTGCCTTTTAGTATCGAAACAATTCCTTCTTGCGACAGAGCAGAGTTGTTTATTTCAGAGGCAACAAAATCTGTTTAGAGAAAAATTATCAACTGATGGTCAAATTACTAAATAGTGGAAACAAATGTTAGTGCACCCTATACTCGATCAAAAAAGAAACATCACGGATAAACAGATCGGAACAGCTCAGATCTGGTCACAGGAGCAGCAGCAGTGTAGGACGCTAGAAGCAGGAGCAGATCACGAAGGGTCTCGTGGGGTAGGGGCGGCGGAGGACCAATACTCACGACGCACCACGGCACGGTGCCTCGTTGAGGAAGGTGGCGGGGTGGCTCAGCACGGCGTTGTCGGAGGGGTCATCGTCGGCTAGAAGTGACACCGCCTGGTGCATAAACTCGGCGAGATCCGACACCTCCTCCGTGGCCTCTATGGTCAGCGGTCTCCTCGGCGACAGATCTGGAGGGATTGGAAGGCCGACAGCTGCGGGCGGCAAGTCTGGAGGCTCCTCGTCCTCCGTGCCATACTGCCGTCAAGAGCTCCTCCAGCGTGAGCCCGTGCAGAGCGATACCGACCACGGCCTCCCCTACGAGCGGAGATGCGATCGCCAGGTGGGTTGATGGTTTTCTCTGGGAGGAAAAGAAAATATGGCACGGGGATGGGAATCGAACCCCGACCACCCGAGCGTCGTGCGGTGGTGTGAGCGCGTTTGAGGCAGAGTGCATGCGGGTGGGAAGTGTGAGAAGCCTGGCTTCCCACGTCCAATCGTGACCGTTGGATTTTGGTTAGCTATATTATTAGCTCTTGATTTTAACAGAGATAAATTTTTGTGTACACTTTTGTGAGTGCACAATGGTTATATACTCTCAGCGGGGGACTTTTTTTTGGGGAGACCTAGTGTAATTTAAGTATTCTATTATAGTAGAGATGCATGGTGGATGTATGTTCTACGAATTCCAAAAGAAATACTTACAGAAGCTCTGGTGCAGTTGAAGTATGTTGTCATTGATCTTGAAGTTGGCCTGAGGGAAGAAGAAAAAAAAAATGACCGGTATCATTTAGCCACTCGCTAGCTCTATGCCATGGTATTTTTTCATGATTTTTTGAGACTCATGGTTGCCAACCTTTGAACCTACAACCTCCCACTCATGCGTACCATCTTCTACCAGTGCACCTCTTTTGTCACATGTGTCAAGCCATTTTGGTTCCCCACATTTTATGCCAAATCATGTGTAAATTGATTATTCGAGGTACTAAATGATTTCAAATAAAAAGGTCTACAACTTTCATTTAGGTAGTTTCTCCATCCGAGGTCATTTACAAAATTTGAATTTTAAATTTTAGAAATGCAAACAAAGTTTTGTATGACAAGATGATTCTAAATCAAAAAGTTGTCAACTATAAAGTTTCATAAGTTTTAGACTCACATGGAAATGATGAATAGTTTCTATACCTTAATTATTTTTGAGTACCTAGTTTTCAACCTCGAATTCTCCCAAGTTTTAGACACAACAAATTTTATGGAATATTTACTCTATGCCTAAAACTTGTGGGTTGCGATGCTTGAGCTTAAGTCTAGGTAGTTGATTGTATGATATGGAAAGGTTTTGAGTAGCTATTATCTTGTTCCTAGAGATGCTAGAGTTCTAGAGAATTTATCTTTTGGAAAAAAACATAAAAATGTTGCATGATGATTTCCTGTATGATGAGAACTTGAAATCCTACCACAGCCAGATATTCATGCCTTGGAGACTAGAAAAACACTTCAATGTTATTTACTACTTATGAGCATCGAGTAGAGAAGCTTTGTTGACCCATAGGAACTAGTCATGCATTTAAAATCAAGATCACGTACACTCCACCCACTCATGCCGCTTCTACACTGGAAGTATGCATCCACATTCACTCCATCTAGATCCACACAAAATTGTTCTACTCCTACACTAGGAGTAAACACCAAAAAAATCCACCCATTTTACTCCTTATCATTTACTAAAGCTCCAAGTGTTTCTTGTTACCACCTCCCATCAAATTATCCAAAAGAGGTTTGGGTTCTCTCTAAAATAAAAGGTAAGGAAGACGACAATGGTCCCAACAAAGAAAAAAAGAACAAAAAATAAAGAGAGAAAAGAAGAAAATAGAAGAAAAAGAGAGAAAAGCTAGAGCAACCCAAACTCTGCCAAAAACTTCCAATAAAGGTAGGTAAGTTTTCAAGTAGCAAAAGTAGAATTAGGATTTCACCATCACCATACACCCATTCCATATCCATTTGCCAACATCCATTACATTCCACTATATGCCACACACATGCACATCTTGATTTGATTGTATGACTTGTTTCTTTGGATCCATTATTTGACTTTACAATATATGTTCACAAGTATGTATGTGCTGTCTCCCCACCTATGTGCTCCACATAAACCAATCAGATGTAGGGTGAGAGAGAGAGAGGGCATCTGAATATGCTGCCAAAAATACCACCACTAGTAGAAATGTGATCATCAGTGACAATGTGCTCGTGACGCTGTATACTTTCGTCACAGTATGGTATCATACTATGACGAAATCATTCTTTTTGTCACATGTTATACATGATGAAGATTTGCCTATAAAATTAATGACAAAAGTGGAATTAACGTCATAGAATAACTCAAGCACATCGTCATAGATCATCTTGCTCATGAGATGCACTGTAATTCATGTTTATCACCGACTACATTCATATCGTCGCAACTAATTTGCCTTGTTTCGAACACCTACTGACGAACCTTAATCGTCCCAAATGAGTGTTGGTGGTCGTGGTCCCACTCGTATGCAGCTTGGAGATCGACGATGTCATCATTTTTTTGCAACACTTGACAACGTCAGTGGGACGATAGCTGGGCCAAACATGGGCAAGTGGCCTGCAGCAAATCTAACTATCTGAGCAGCACGGGTTGGCCCATATATTTTGTACTCCCTCTGTCCTACAAATAAAAGCATTTATTTGATGGGTAGGATTCATGTTTGACCATTTGTCTTATTTATTTTTTTGTGTCAATAATAAAATAAATACGTCATTATAAAAATATATTTAACAATAAAATAAGTCATAAAAATAAATAATATTTATTGAATAAGACGAATGTTCAAATATGAATTGTTGAAGTAAAAAATGCGTTTATTTGTGGGACGGAGGTAGTAGAAAATAGTCGCACAAACTTGTAATATTTCGGTGGGCAAAAAATGTGCCCCCACGCGACTTTGAACCCGCGCCCGCATGTAGAAGTAGGAGCGTAACCACTGGGCCAAGACGCCTTAGTTGCTTAAGTCAACATGTGTGTTTTATTTCTACGTTTCTTACCTGGGAACAAACAAGAATAGCACTGTTACGAGACTTGAATGACGCAATCGTTTAGCCAAAACAGCATGCAGATATGACACAAAATATATTCTAGAGCATCATAGATTTAACAATGTAAATAACATCTATAATATAACAGATTCGCTAAGAACAGTTTTCCTAAAAGGCCTTGCACCCAGTTATGATCAATTGCAACTCACTGAGGCTGTTGCATCAAAAACACAAACATTCAACAGAGATAGGTAGATAAAAGATAAGTATATTTTACATAAAATGTGTACCACAGAAGTGACAGCAACAACTGGCATACATTACTTAACTCTAGCTATTAAAGCTTTTGGGTTCACAATCATTGCAGACCATATTACAAAGCATAGTTCACCTGACATCCATCCATCCACACATCAGGCACAAGCACGTACACAAAAGCAGTACTTAACTATTACATAATTAAGTTATTAAGTCAGACATATTTGAACAACTATATATCCTAGCTAGGGACACCACGCATTCTTTCACATATTATCATCTGTTGATGATTCATCTGGCCTTGGTGAGTACCGGTGGTGATACTGGCGCTTGAGGAGGACACGCAAATTCTCGCCCTTTTTCTTCAACTGTCATTACACAAAGGGGCAAGTTAGCATATAGATAATTGAACCTTAGGAATTGTAATATGTTCAGGAGCCATATATCACCTCCTTGGCCATCGGAAGCAGCCAGTCTCCTGTCTCCTCATCGCTGTCATGCGAAAAGGAGCACTCAACTGTCATCTTCTTATTGATGATGAACTTTATATGGCGGCCTTTGGGGGAAACTGCATTAAAAAAATCAGTCACTATTAGATTTAGAAACATGGATGATTGCAAGTGCTAAATTAATCTCAAACAATATATCTGATGATCACATTTCAGCTAGTGTTGGACTTTAATGACTTAAAACCAAAGGTTGGCAAATCCATCCAGCAGCTGTACATATTGTTCTGCTATTTCATATGCATTGTTAACAATTTTCTGGTTTGTTTTAGGGCCGTATTCTGCATTGTTAACCATCATATGGACATGATGAGGGAACTCGACCTACGAGCCTACCATTGGTTAGAAAATTTGGATCCCAAGACTTGGGTAAGGGCCTTCCTCTCCGAATTCCCAAAATAATGTAACATGAATTGATTTCAAGTGCTAAATTAATCTATCAGTTCAAAACAGAATTGGAATACATTCCATAATATCTATAGTTAGTATTGAAATAATGTAACATGAATTGATTGCATATGCTAACTTAATCTGAATCAATTCAAAACAAACGATTTATAATCCATTTCATACTATATATAGTCAATACTGAAATAATTTAACATGAATTTATTATTGCAACTGCTAAATTAATCTCTATTGACTGATTAAATCTCCTAAATCCAAACTAGAAGAAGAGGGTTTCTACAACACATTCCACACAGTCATCCCCGAATGAAAATTAAAATCTCAGCAAACTAGATGAACAGTAAAACAAGAAAACCCCCAACCTGCAGCTCGCCGCCGGGAACCTCCGCCATCGTCGCCGCCTGGACCTCCTGTATTTCAAGTGCTAAATTAATCTATCAATTGATTGCAAGTACTAAATTAATCTATCAATTCAAAACAGAGTTAGAATACATTCCATACTATATATAGTTAGTATTGAAATAATGTAACATGAATTGATTGCATATGCTAACTTAATCTGAATCAATTCAAATTAAATGATTTATAATCCATTTCATACTATATATAGTCAATACTGAAATAATTTAACATAAATTTATTATTGCAGCTGCATCTCTATCGAATGATTAAATCTCCTAAATCCAAACTAGAAGAAGAGGATTTCTACAACACATTCCACACAGCCATCCCCGAATGAAAATTAAAATCTCAGCAAACTAGATGAATAGTAAAACAAGAAAACCCCCAACCTGCAGCTCGCCGCTGGGAACGTCCGCTGTAACACCCAAAATTTTGATTTCAATTAATAGGAATTAATTTGATTTATTTAAGCATTTTTGTGTGTATTTGAATCTAGCAAATAAATAATTTTGTGAAAATTAAAGTTTATCATAAGTTTAGAAACTTGATTTTGCATTCATGCTGGAGCATAGTGTTTTTATGTGTTGATTGTGTTTTTATTTTATTTGTTTTTGCACAAAATTCTATTTGGAAAAGTGTTTTGGAAAAGAAAAAAAAACAGAAAAGAAAACAAAAAGAGAGAAGACTTACCTGGTGGCTTTCCGCCAGCCCAGCAGCTCGGCCTAGCTAATCGTGCTCGGCCCACCTTTCCCCGCGGCCCAGGCGCACGCCTCCCCTCCCCCTCTCAGTCTCGGGTGACAGGGCCCCGCCTTTTTCTCCCACTGACAGCATTGCCCCACCCGTCAGCCGACTCCTTTCTCCCCCTTCCTTCTTCCTTGAGCGCAACCGAGCCAGGTTCGTTGCCCGGGTAGGTGTCAATCCCGGTTTTCGCGGGATTTCTTCCCTGGGAGGATCTCTCCATCCGATTTAAGCTCCGCAATAAACCCCAGACACTTCCTATTCCATCTACGCTGCACCAAAGCCGACCTAGCATCGTTTGGATCTCACAGTGGGCAAGAATCACATCCGCCGCTGTGACTTTCATCCCTCGCTGCGCCAAGCTCGACAACGATCGCGTGCCGAGCTTCGCATCCCCTCTACGAAGGTGCCGAGCCCCTCCCCATACGCTCTACCGCGCCAAACCACACTCACATCGGCGCCGAACTTTAGCAGGGAGCTCCGTCTGCCAAACCACGTCGCGAGCCGCCCCCGGGCCTTCCTCGTCCTCGTTTTTGTGCTAGGTCAGCCCGCATCGATCTCCTCTTCGTTTCCCTAGTCTCGGTTTCGAGTTTGAGGCACCATAGCGCGAATTCTCGAGCTTCAGCGAGGCCCAGCCATGGCGCCACCGTGCCGGAACAGAGCGCCGGTGGCCGGCCGGCCGGTGCCCACCCCCGGACGAATCTGAGCCGCAGGATTCTAGATCGACGCCCTAGATTAGAAGATACCCTTTCAGGGTAACTTTTGTTAAAGAGACCCTCAGTTTTCATCTATTAGAACCCGCAGTCCAACACGTACTTCACCCAATGCGTTTCTCAATCTTAAAAGCGTATTTTCGTCGGTTTAAAAGAAAAATACGTTTTTTGTTATTTACAGTTTTGCCATTGAAATTGATTTGGTCATAAAATACTCATTTTAACTCCGTTTTTGTCCATCCAAATTTTGTTAGATTCGTTTCAACAAGCTCTACTTGTTAGAAGTATTAGTTTACTGCTTTTAAACTTTTTATTTTCGCAGTAGCATTTAATTAATTATTTCTCTATAGGAAATCCTGGGAAATTCATATCTCCCACGTTTTAAATCCGATTTTCGTGAACTTTATGTTTGTGTGATCGTAGCGCTGCGTAGAACATTTTGATAAACTTTTATCTTTATTTTACCACTGTTTGGTGTAATGTTCTAATTATATCTTGTTTGCTTTGTGTATGATTGTCTCCATTGGATTGCGTGTTGTTGATTGATGTTTGGGAATAGACGGTGAGCCGTACGTTGGTGAGCAAGATCAAGCTTTTGAAGACCAGCAGGCTCAGGAGAGCTTTAATCAAGGCAAGTATAACTTGGGACTATCCTTGTTACCTACACACAATTAATAAAATATATACCATATGCATGCTTCCACATTGATGACCTTAGCAAAATCATAGATGATTGTTATCCTGAATTCCTTGTTACCTATTTTGATATGCATTTGGGTAGTTCTTGCTAGTGCTTGATTATTAATCCATGATCTTGTAACATGAATATTTGAATATACAATAAACAATAAAATAAGCTTTCTAGCAACTTGAATATAAAGGGTGGAAAGAACTCTGGCTTTTGCTGGATTGATCTTGACCCTCCATAAGGACTTATCCCTTGGCAAAAGCTGGGACAACTCGTACAACCATGAGGGCTATATGGCTCTGGCTTTAGCTCAGTACGAAGAACTTTTCTAGCTTGTTAGAGGTTACCCGAAAGGGCGGAGGGGCTGAACCGTTTTGGGTATAGTGTGGCCTCTGTCTGTGTGTGTATAGGCTGCGAGTCATTGTGCCATCGGAAGGAGGGCTCTATATCTGCGCGCAAAGGAAACCTTGCGGCCCTAACATGTTAGACGAACTTTTGAAAGGCTTCATAGTGATCCCCGCCGACCTCCCTTGGAAGGGGGTTAAGAGACTAGCTACCTCGGGCGAAAGGGTAAATCATGACTCATGGGTAAAGATGTACAACCTCTGCAGAGTGTTAAATCTGGTATACTAGCAGTGCCCACGGATACGGGCGGCCCGGAAAACTGACGGAATAGATGGACACTAATGAATATGATTAATGATGATAAATGATGGTTTATTATGTTGTTTATATGTGTTATTCTTAGTTCTTGTATACATTGATCATGTGGTTTTGGGATTATTATGCTACCTTGATATT